>NC_068364.1:19236728-19536728 GCF_020536995.1 Dreissena polymorpha | reverse complement strand
TTCATGAACAATTTGTCATATATTACAAGAATCAAACAACAATATGAAACACAATCCACATCACTATTATTTATTCGTGGGTATAACTACTAATTTGATAATAGTCATTTATGACATTTGTTAGAAATTACTCAATTTACATTTCTTGATATAGTAGTAAGTTCAAACCAATGACACTTGAGGAAAGTAGGATAAACTCAATTTCATATATGTTAAGCGTGTAAATACGGTATGGAAAGAAGTGCCTTTATCTGAATTTATTATCATCATGCAATAGATTGTTACAAATGGATAAGTGTGCGATTATTGTGGCATGTTCCGTGTTGCAATACTTTTAACAATACACGTGATTTATGTGTACTCTAAATACGATCTTTCCATTCAACATAACACTTCGAATCAATTTGAATGTATATTATTTTAAATACATTTATAAGTTACAGGTACCAATATAATCATTTTAATCGTGGTGAGCGATATAATGTTTTAATACATAAGATAACGTATAACCTTTTAATAGAACTAAAAATACATTTTTCATTGTCACTTGTTTAATTTGTGAAATTGTCTTACGCTTTCTTGAGAAATTAGTAATACATGTTAAAATAGAATTTAATTTACGTATGCCCATGTTCAGAAAAGTGTTTGAAAATGTGTATTCACCACAGTAATCCTCTCATAAAACGTATTAAACATATAACACACTCTCTCAGAGATGCATTTGTGGAAATACGAAGGAAGGCGGTCGATATTTATCCAACAATTTGAATCTGAGTTGGTCTGAAACATAAACTTATTATGACAGTATTTGCACGCAAAAATTAGTATAACATTGACAAGCGTAAAAAGGATTATATATATTAACCAACTTATTATTTGTAATATTTAAGTACTTCCCAGAAACGTATGCTTAACAGCGAACACCACAAATCCGGAAACAAAGTTCATCTATTACTACTGCGACTACTACCACCGCGACTGCCATATAAATACTATTTATACTACTACTACTACTACTACTACTACTACTACTACAACTTCTACTTCTACTACTACTACTACTACTACTACTACTACTACTACTACTACTACTACTACTACTACTACTACTACTACTTCTACTACTACTACTACTACTACTACTACTACTGCTACTACTACTACTACTACTACTACTACTACTACTACTACTACTACCACTACTACTACTATTACTACTACTTCTACTACTACTACTACTACTACTACTACTACTACTACTACTACTACGACTACTACTACTACTACTACTACTACTACTACTACTACTACTACTACTACTGCTACTACTACTACTTCTATTACTACTACTGCTACTACTACTACTACTACTACTACTATTACTACTACTACTACTACTACTACTACTACTACTACTACTACTACTACTACTACTACTACTACTTCTACTACTACTACTACTACTACTACTACTACTACTATTACTACTACTACTACTACTACTACTACTACCACTCCTACTACTCCTCCTCCTAATACTACTACAAGTACAACTTTTTTCTATAACTATTACTAATACTGCTTGTATTTTTCATACTACTGATGCTAAGGTTCTGCAACAACGACTAGTATAACTGATACTACTACCATTTTTCGTGTAATTGATATATTTCCTCTACAACTTATACCTATCTTACTCTGTAATTAACTTCTACAAGGTCGTTTTACCTCGAGTCGCACACAGGAAACCAACGACCTTCGCAGAGATAATCGTGCCACCTATATGCGTCTTTGTTGTAAAGTAAAATGCAGCCCTCGAGGCCGCCATTGGGTTGGCCTTTCGCCCAGTCTACAAATAAAATATACATGTAAAAATCATGGAAGCTTTAATAACGTATGCCTTCATCGTGTTTGCTTTTTTAATCTTGTTTGAAAAATGTTGATTTAGTTAATCAGCATGTGTTGGTTAAACTATAAACCGAATGATAACTATTATAAATGAAATATGTTCCCTAAAGCGTTCACTGTTAACGTTTGAATGATAAATAGTTTATGTCCGTATCGTTACATGAAAGTGTGCCAGCTGTGATTACACGTATGCATAATGGTAATATAAATCACTTGTGTATTTCTGTACATATTTATGAAAGAAATGTCACATGCCAAGAACATGCACTGCCTTTTACATCGTTATTGACCTGTAAATTGTGCTTCAGAAATATCGTCAATCCACATGTAGTGATTTTCTGCCATCAGATCTGTTAAACTAATCCACAGCATTTCGTCTGTAAAATATATTGTTTCTTTAGATACTAACTATTCGACGGTCGTCATGGATAAATAAAATAGTAATTTAAATGTTTTGAGATCTGAATGACATTTAAGTAAATAAAATACTCAAGAGCACGCTCCTCATAAATTATGTATCAACATATGACGAAAAATAATATCATAATCCAAAGGTATCTAGTTCGCACGGTTGTCCTTTATTTACATCTTTCTACGGTATCTACGGTAGGCTGAATAAACGGAACCAACCGACAAATATAAAATCCATGGTCAAAATATGCCTACATATTACTTCACCATGTATAATACATGTTAAGCAATTAAATTTTGTTTTCATGATTTTTCAAGATGTATATGCACACTCCGGGTTACCTTCAATTTGTTGAGTGGCATACATATGTTTGAAAAGCTAAATACGGCGAACAAAATGCAATCTTTTAAATATATAGAGAATAAAAGGTTGTTGACGTGAATGGAGAATGGTTATCTGGCATGACGGAGTAATTTATCGGGTGAGCCGTTACCATTCTCCATCAACGTCACCAACCTAATATTCTATTGATAATGTCACATTTTTTACAACATTCGTACATAAAGCCCAACCATCTCTTACACGACGGTCCAAGCGTTCATCATGGAGGTTACAGTATACTCAACAATCTCTTGCACGACGGTTACATTACATTCACTGCATTAAAGAAAACCATCTCATACCATAATATCTTATGTCTTAATTAATTATTATAAAATTGATATGTTTTTATGTTAACAAACCCACATACATACATACGTCGAAGCTATGCCTATCGTTACTCAATAAAAATTATGTTCAATTGTTTACATTTGTGAAGTGCGTGGTATGATTCCATCTGCGTAAATGGGCAATAAAATAGTTCAAAAGAGTTGCATAAAAACTCGCAAGTTTTCGAACGATGTATCGAAAATTTTAAATTCCTATTTCATTATTTTTTGCCTCTGATCCTAAAACCCCAAAATTAAATGAACTTTGAATGCGTTTGTTCGGTTTTGCCCAGTTTCTTGGCAAAATGGCATAATGAGCCTACCGCAGAGGTGTATGTGAGAGCAAGGAACGATAACTCTGCGTGGTGATTGAAAGCCCAAGTGATGTTCCAAACTTGTTTGACCTTGTGTAGATTTCCTTACGTCACGCTATATTTTTATTACAGCGATCACAGTGCTAAAGCGCTTGATAAACAGTAGGTTCCACATAGTACTATTTAACACAATGTTTCGGTTTTTTAAATGTTTTATTTACAAAAACTCGGTCAACAAAAATCAAATCCAACCAAAACAAAACAATATATACATGTTAAAACAAACAGTTCTTGTATTTGGTATTTTATTAATAGAAAAAAAGGAGTCAGTCACCGGAGAGAGACTGACCAATATTCGAGGTCACGTGTTCAACTAGCTTTATAACTTTTTGGTTATTAGGTTACCTGGTTATCAGTGTAATATAAAGGAATGTGACAGGATAAATTGGAATAATTTCTGTGAACCGTTATTCAGTTAAGGTAAATAAACTAAAACATAGATTCATACATAATTGAAATGGCCGGATTTACTTCTGGACAACACTAAAAGCATCACCATGTGTATATTTTTGTGGAAGTTGATACTTTTCCAATCAAAATGTTAAATCTCTGAGCAAGAAAAAATAGGGAAATCTATGCAATACGGTTAACCGAAAGTGTTCTAAATATGGAAGGATTTTGTTGACCGTTATGTAAGGGTTGTTGGCAATTGTCACAATAACACAGATTATAGAATAGTCAACACATAGAGCCACACTTAAAGTACTTAATTATGCTAGCTGATTCAGAATGAACATAAAATCAAACACGGAGGTCACGGTGACTTTGAATGAAAAACATGTTTATGTAATACCGGGTATACATCACAGATTTGTTAGCATGTTTGAATCATACATTTTATATGGCACAAGAACAAATTGTCATCGTTTAAATGGTTCGTTTATTATGTATTTCATAGCTTTTGTTACTGGACAGGTACGGCAGTTGCTTAAGTGTTTTTGACCTTCTGTGACATCATGGGCTGTTAACTCTGATGTAAGGGCCGCTTTGTTTCAACAGAGCCGGATTCATATGTTATCAAAACTTCTAAAAGTAATGCTATTGAACAATATTTAAATACTTGAAATAATTAATATTATATTAAAGAACTCGTATATGTTCAAGCTTGTATTGTAGTAATGAAACGACGCCTTTGTGTATATGGTTACACTGACTCAAAGAAAGGCGGATGAGCAGATAAACATCTTTTGTGATTTCATTATGTCATCTTTATTCGTTCAATACGGTTAGTTAATGTATTCTGTTTTTTGTGTGAACATACAATTGGTACTGGGATTTAAAGTAAACTAAGACGCATAACTTTAGTAAGTTACACCGTCCGATTCCGAAGTGTGCACATCAAAACTGTATACACAAAGAGGAATAGCAAACACGTTTGAACTTTGTACAAACACAATGTAGCAACATATTTTTAACAAGGTTAATTGTACAGACACACGAACAGACTGACGAACAGACGACTGAGGTGATTCCACTACCACTGTTAATCCCCCTTTATTTTTGGACGGTATATACGTCGTAAGTATATTTGGTTAATCGTTTTAATCCAATACGGCTTTTCACGATTTGTCTTAACGTACACAATTTTTACTCATGAACTAAATGGTGTTTTCTTTTGCAATTCTGATACCTACATGTTAGTGCAACAGCATAGTGTTTATGTAGTTGTTCTCTTGAGCTGAGTCGATGTGAACCAGATGTCCGCCATGTTCTCGACAATAACGCTATAAAATACATAAACATGTATTTTCAAATAGTAAAAACCATCAAACATGTCATACAATTAGTTCTATTGTGTAAGACTTTAAGCATTTATTAAACAATACTAATACTTCACAGATATTATTCGTACTATATACAAACTGTAAGTCATTTCAACCACAAGATACTCTTTCAGCAGAAAGGCAAGTGCACTATATAGGTATATTTTTTTCACTGACATTATTTTAGCACCGTTTGAATTTATCTGAATTAAAAACTTGCAAACTTGCAACACCTCCGCTTCAATGAACGTCATCGATACATTTCCGAAGTGATAACAGGATCCAAACGCACTCATGAACTCATTTCGACAATCTGCCGAAGTTGCATCTTTAAACAAATCAAAAACATAAACTTTATTTCAGAATGGGTAACTATTCGGATCCTTTAATATATATTAACACTACTTAGAATTGTTACACTATTTACAAAAATATATAATTCTCAAACTTTGTAAAGGACTTTTGGTTTGTTCATTTTCTGATTAAATAGTTGCATTTAACTGAGATTGTATTATACCAAAGTTAGTTGTGTGCTTAATTCTGAGGTAAGTGTGGGGTTCGAATAGCCCTATACCAGTTTAACCCCCACCCAAATTATGCAAGGATTGATCAATTAATCACAATTAGTTGATAAGAACAATACTATCTCTTCAGATAAAGTTCATGAAGTTTGATTGTTTGCTTTATTCCATTGATTAATACTATAACAATATATTGGATATGTTTGGACGATTGAAATTTGCTACCGAATGTCTAAATATCTTAATAGGCGTGTGACTTCTCTCCATAGTCGTGTTAATAAATGACGTATTATTACAATTTACAATAATGTTATTCACCTTTGTTTCTATTAACGCTAACCGGGTTGTTTCCAACAATAAGCAATCCGTTTAAGTGTAAACTAGCAATTATTACACCTAATCAGATAACATTTGGTTTGATGTTTGAACTTTAAAAACAAGTGTTCTTTAAAATGATATAAAGTAATAAAGTAAAAGGAAAGTGTAACTGTGTACACTAAATATTAATAATTGTTTTACTATAGTAACAAAGCTTCACTTACCATATTGTTGAAATTAAAAAGTACATCCAATTCATTTTCAGAATAAACATGTATGGGGCAATCTGATAAGAAATACTAAAAAGAGAGGTGTTGTTTCTGTCAACATTAAACGTCGAACGCACACATATAGCTGACTACAGATTAAATGAAATTCCACGCACGATTCATTTTAATTTGGAATTATTGTACAAGCGTATTTAATGTTTATCTTGAAACTGGGTATGAAATTAAATGACACGTTCATTTAAATTGTCCATAGATTTCACGTTTTTAAACAATCAGTCATTACGATATGTTTAATGAATTGGAGGGCTACACGTAGTCCTAATTTTAAGCTATCAGACGTTTTTAAGCGTTATTATTTACATTATGCTTTTAAATGGTTGTCAATGCACATGGTTTTGAACTTTAATCATAATTTCTACTTATGGCACCGGATAACAACGTTTCAAGGATTATATCATGCTGTTAAGATTTTTAGCAAAAATTAACAAGCGGACTCATTATGAGCTATTGTGGTCAGTTTATGTCATACTTTAATGGTCAACATGGATTACGATTCTAACGGTGTTCCAATTTTCACCCGGTATTGATGCAATTTAGTCATACTGGCTATAATGAAAATATCTAGATTGTGTTCAAAGTTGGGTCACGTGCATCGGAAAACTAAATCACCAGGTCAAATCTCAATAAAGCACGTTTAACACTCTAACAGCAAAATGTATGACTAAATCTTGATTGAAATTAATTAGAATGTTTGTTTTTAAAATTTATTTGAGTAGTGTACATCCGGGTCTCTTGCATCCATCTACCCGGAAAGTGCTCGACATTAGGGCTCTTTAGGACCAGGTCAGCGTACTATGGTCTAGTATAGTATCTTCTGTACCTACGTTTCCTTCAATAAATGGGTAGTTTATCCTAACATACTTAAGAAAAACAAATGTTTTCACTGTTTCATATGCCGTTAATATAGTACTTGTATACATACATGCTCTTTTCCTAACATATTGTTTTTGTTCTTGTACTTTTTGTGGGAAGAGGACACGACAACGAGCGAGGCATGGTATAGGGGTGATTACCCTGGGTAATGGTTGGGTTAAGGGTTAAGGTTAGGGGTCGGGTTAGGGTTAAGGTTAGGGTTAAGGCTAACCCAAACCCAAACACGACCCAAAACCCTACCCCTACCCATTACCGTAACCCTCTCCCCCCCCCCCCATGCGCATTACAATACCATGCCTCGCTCGTTGTCGTTGTCGTCTTTTCACTTTTGTGTAAGGGTGTTAACAAATAAAAGCATATTTTGCATCGAACACCTTATAATACTTATTCGGTGTCTGGAAACTGCCTTTATTCGTATAGCTGTTGTCCTTGTTCAGACAAAGGAACACTACCTTAAACTGGTTGGCAACACTCTTAACTGCGCCATTGAATGATAAGAAAGCCAGTCCGTACATCTGTTTGCACGATGTCCTAAAATATCAATCTATGAGGACACTTCAACTTGATAGAATATTGAAAACATTGTCTATTAAACCGAAATGCTTTTGTTCGTATTATTTGCGTGTTTGATTTGCTGTAATAAAGGTACGCGATTTAAAGATTATATTTCTGCTATTTGCTATTTTTAATAGTATATACGCACAATACATATAATGTAACCGACAGTTAAATATATTGATTTGATTTCTTATAAATTATAATCAGTATAAGAAAATAAATATTGTTAGTAATATATTCTTAACCTCTTTTGCTGCGCATTGACTATGTTGACAAACTGTTGGTATTTCTCACCGTGTGACTTATCTCCACCCACAATAGAATGAATGGATGACTAAAACTTATATCATAACATACACTATCTCTCTTTAATTTATGTAAGAACGCGATCTGTAATTAACGTGACAAAATCTTATTTACAGGAGTAACATGTACGAACTGCCCAAACGGTTGGATCGCTCACGAAATTTCGTGTTACCTCTTTGGTCATGAGGACAACTTACTTGATTTCACTACTGCCGAGGTTAACAATATATAGGGCCGCATACAAGGATTCATTTAAGACCATATTACATTAAACGCTTTCATCAATAATGTATTTAGCAATTTAGCAATAACACTTGTATATGTATTAAGCTATTTCCGGGACTGTAATGTTATCACATGCGCTGCAACAATACAGTTTCTTATAATTTAACTTCGCGTGATCATCAACAACGTTAATTCACCATACTACCGTAGTATGTCAGTAACTTAAAAAGAAAACACGAATATTGTTTTTAAATGCAAATAGTGTTGCATAATTTAAAACTATTTACATTCGAATGAACAATGTCTTTTGGATTGCAACGATAGTTGGTATGAACAAAAACAGTTAACACAGTAAAATGATTCCGGAAAAAAGATCACACCTAACCAAGATTACTCTAGCGCATCGTTAGAATTTGTTTTTGTTTCTTCAGATGTGAACTCCACTTAAGTCCAATCATAAAAGTTAACCATATGTTTCTTCGCTCATTATGCTGGCCATGATAAACTTTTTTCAAGTAATATATAGTTATAATATTTAGTACAACATTATGTGAAACTGCATTGCAGCAATTCTGTCGCCAGCGCGGCGGTCATCTGATTCACGTGGATGACGCGCAAGAAAACGCCTTCATAAAGGACCAGCTAAATGAACGCAAACGTAAGCTTAAGTTTTATGTGTGATAGTCATGAAGTAAGTTTGCAGATATCTGTGTTTATTGTGTAACATAACTATTTCGAGTATTGGTGCATATAAATAATAGTACTAGGTGATGTTGTGAAATATATTCTCACTATCTTCAGGTTTATGATAAAGTTACTTGTATTTCTGTCTAAACGTTTGGTGTTTTATGACGTACTTCAGTATAGCTTCTAGTTCAGTAAAAAAAATTATGATTAAATTTTCTGTTATTCAAGCTTCGATTCGCTTGTACTAGATGTCCCATGGTCTTAGTCGGTCTTAGTCGGATTGTGTCGTGAATAAACGTCCACATATTCAATTAACAGCAACGGCTTACGCGATTGTTTTCCAAACATATTCGACTTTAAAGCTGTATTGATTGTTTCCGATGAAAGGCGACCGAATTTAAAGAATGATTTGGATAAGAGTTGTGTCATTATTGTAACTTACCTAAGCTTTTATTGTAACTCGAACATTGTGGGCTATTTAGTATTGTTTCGTTTTTAAGTAAGATTGGTATACACATTTATTTTTACTTATTTCCTAGTATAATTCAATTTTGCATACATATTTAATTATTGACAGGAGTATAAAGTGTGCTTGGCTTTTGAATTGTGTTTCGCTTTAATTATCGTGTCTCAAGCGCTACAAGAAATGTTCACGATTTGTTTTATAATACTGTAAATTTTCCTTTAATACTGAAACAAATACCGTACAATCATATTTGAGTTTCGGGGTTCAGACGTAATAAATGTCTAAATGACTGTACAGATAATATGGTCTTAAACGATTTTATTTTGTATAGTGATGCTATTATGCCTGCAAAACTACTTATGTCAAGTGTATTTGTGAATATTTGTAAATATTTGTGAATATGTTCTATATGTCTCAGCTATTCATTGGTGGCTTGGCATAACTGACGAAGACGCGGAAGGGGTCTGGAGATGGTTTGACGATGACACTGTGGCTGAATATACAGGTTACTGAACGTTTTAGTTAGTTTTGGTTTGTATAGTTGTCTTACCATTTAAACCGGTTACCTTATCATGAATTTAGTACGTCCTATATTTGTACGCCACGTGGCTTTTATCAGCATATTTCAGACGCTCGGAAAATACAGTCACCTTTTTGCAAGTGAGTTTGTCGCTCGCGTCTCATTCTTCCTTAAAGCGTGATTCATTAAATAATCCACTCACATAAAGTAACTCAAAATGGTAGCAGCACATAATTGCTTACTGATTTAAAACAAATTGTCATGCCCTTATGGTTTATATGTAAATATGTTTCCTTAGACCTCAAATCTCAAGAGTCAATGACTCTTGGGACCAAATTTTCAAGAGTCAAAATCAAATTTATATGAGTCATAATATTAACGCAGGAGAGTCAAAGATCTTTTGTTCTTTAAGCAAATTACTGAGATATAATATATAAAAAGCAACAAATTTACAAATATCTAAACATTTATTCCTTATATTCCAGTCAATAAAAGCGATAATGCAAACATACATTGTGACCAACATTGTGAGCATAATGAAATCAGTATTACGAAAAAAACACTCACACTTGTAGTGACATAATATATATCAGGGGTGTAAATTGTCCCAAATTCGACATACGGAAAACTAAGCAGAGATTCTAAGACCGTAGGATAAAGGGAATAGAGGGCAGAGCCCCTCGAGCCCTTGCTTATTGTTATTCTTTATTTTCTTTCTATGTTCAATTTCTTGTGCGTACAATGCGAAATTTTATCAATCAGACCATCCGTAACACCGCACGTATATTCGTCATTCTATAAAAAATGTTTAAAGTCTGTTGGAAATAAATTAAAATCGACGAACCATACCGTATCCGAAAACGACTGTCCTAAAACAGGTAGAGATACGTCGTTTGAGAATGAAATAAAATATGTGTTTTGTTTGTCTGCAGTTAATGAAAGCCAGTAATAAGTAACCAAGCATATACGCAATAATATATTATCGGTTTACATATTGTTTTAAGTATGATATTGCAGTGCTTTACTTTGCTAATAGATAGTTTATAGTTGGCGAACATTAGCAACGTTCGTAGAATGGTACGGTTTTCGGAGAGTAGCGAAGATGTTTCGTCAGTTACTGCTCATGTCAGTGCCAGCCGTTTATCATCGAAATACCTCCTTAAACTTACTAATCGGATTTACATTTATCTCAAAATCGACCCTGGACGGCTCAAATCCGGATTTGATTATTTCATGTGCCATCTTTACCGAAGACGTGCGACAACACGCCGATTTTATATGCCGTCTCAAATGGTCAATTATTACACCTATATTGTAATCAATTAGCACATGCAGCATCCAAATTTGTCACTTTGCCACACGGTCAGTTATACTAGTTATATGGTTATTTTTAGCAACTCTGATGCAAAGCGCGTAAATTGACGTTGTAGACAGTACATATGCCGGCATAACTTTCGCGCGTCTTTGAACGGCGCAAACATGGAATAAAACAGGGTTGGGTACACTGTATTCAGCATTGGAAATACATCTTGACCTATTGTGGAAGTATTTCTCAAAATATTGTGGATATGGATGTTATAATTATATATTGGATATTATTAAAACTGACGCGGGTGAGTCCATTCTGTTTTAGTGGGTTTAATACATGTCGTTTCTGCAAACAACTGATAACAAACGCTCAGATAAATAATGGAACGTTGATACACGCGTCATCGAACCAGCAGTGTTTTAATTTGTCATTACTAGATTTCTCAAAGGACATAACTCCTCCTACTCGGCGGACTTGTGATTCAAATCTTGGAAACGGGCGATAACGGTTAGCGTCTACCAAAATATACTCCGCCCCAAGCAAATTATCAATTACTCTTAACAACATTTGATCTCTTTGACGCAAGTCGGTGCATTCCCCCGGGTCAAATGTGACGCATGACGTAATTTTGTCACGAGTCAAACTTAGGTATTTTGTAATTTTCAAGGGTCAAAACACGGGAGTTCGGGTCAAAGGAAAGTGATTAATTGTATTTGTAAAGTTTTAAAATGTGTGTTTTAATTAATAGTATGTTCTTTACATGAATTTAATTACGTGCCTTAAATAAAACGTGCGCTACTTCATGTAGTATTTGTTAGTATCTTAACTTAATATACCAGTGATTTTAAAGGTATGTGTCTAAACGTCCTGTCCACGGATGTGTATTTCAGAGTTTAAGTCTAATGACCAACATATTGTTCACGAATGTGTATTTCAGACTTTAAGTCGAATGACCAACATGATGTTTACGAATGTGTATTTCAGACTTTGAGTCGAATGACCATTCCCATCCAGGAGAAGACTGTGGGTTGTTTGCATCAATCTATGAGTTCAGGTGGGCTGACATTGAATGTACGGCTCACTACCCACCTCTTTGCGAACTTAGGTGTGTGTGTTGTTTCTTGTTATACGTGCGCGTGTTGTATTTTTTTGCATTCCAATTCCAACGTTCACGCATTAATTTAATTTTATTTACTGAACATTAATGGGTATATGGGGGCAATATCCCCGATACATAAATGGGTTTGACAAAAAATGATCCAAATATTTGCGCCTTAAAATCATTACTTCAGTGTTATTTGCACAATTATAATGAGTTTGTAAGCGGTATTCATACAACACATGCACATGTTAATACTTCTAGTAATTTTTCTTTTACGAAAAACGACTAAGTTTCCTCCGCCCGTAAAAGTTACACAGTTATAATTGTTTCAATTAGTAGTATTTTACTGACCTAATAAATGAACGCGGTATACTGTATTACGGAACGGTTGAACATTACAAGCGGTTTTCACTTGAACGTAAATGCTGCACTGTGATAGGAAAACCACCCAAGTGATGTTGTTTCTGTATTTCCCGATGAGCACATCTAATATACAAAAGTATTGATGTGTTTGATAAATTTAAATATACTAAATATTGACAGTGTTTATTTTAATGTCAACACTATGCCGTAATCAAAGAGAGACTCGTGTGTCTGTGTCTGGAAGTCCGTTTTGAGAATTCGAGATTTATAAAGTTTGAGCAGTGATTTCAAACATTGAATAATATTGTCTGCATATTATCGGTGGGGGCAATTATAAATGACTTCCTTTCTATTTTAGTGCACGCAACACTGAGGTCGAGACTGTTGGCTAATATCGATGAGATGACATCTTGACACTTTCTTACTTCTTTTGTGTACAAGGACGAATATGTGTAATTAATGTACCTTTGAAAATCAATATAAGACATAACGTATTTGGTTAGATATAAGGCTTCATGTTAGTTTGATAAAACGAATATATTATCGTGTATTGTCGCACACACGTGGAAGCGCGTAGGCACTTAATAAACAAATCCGATGAGATTTGGGGAAGAAAATCGTGTAAACTATATTCACATGTTGAAATTTATTCAAACAACAGTCATATCGGACATGCTCAAATTAAGGCATTACCACTGGCTGTTCTTAGTTGGTCATCCAACTGTTATCATTTAATATATACTGGTGTGTTTTGTTTCATTTAATATATACTGGTGTGTTTTGTTTATAGTCATGTTATAATATATATGCAACATCGGGAAATGCCTTCATGCACAATGCCTTAACATTATTATAGAGTTTCAATATGTATTCAATATGTATTTATTTCATAATTTAAACCTATAATGAACTTAGATTTATATTGTCTCATTTAAACATTTTTACCCCAAAAGGTCTCTAAGGATGTGAATAAACTATAAACATGGCAATAATAAAAAGAATATCTAAGAGGTTCTAACACAATCAAGCGTTAATATCTTCTTTGATGTAAATGATATGGCCACGCATTTACATCAATTGGTCCGTGTTCCATTGTATGGTATGGTTACTAACTACATTACCATTCAGTTTAACATTTATGAAAATGTTAATGTGTTCCCGTGTCATAATTCCCCCTATCCTGTACCTGATGGAACACGCCTTTTCGTTCGTTCTTCCTTCCTGATCAAGGTAGGCACCAATAATTGTGTTAACAAAATAGAGGATTGGCAACTTGAAACAGACATCAAGTAGTAAAGTGTATTGTTTTGTATGTGTAACGCTTTCGTCTTCGTTTAACACCTAACCCATTCATTTTGACCATTAATAAAAACTAATTCTGCAAATTTGTCACTGGTAATTCAACCGCGGATCTGTAATATTACTTGGTTTAATAAACACACCCTCATGAAACAGGTATTCGGTATAGCAAGTTCGAGAAACGCACCCGAAATGATTAAATTTTTGAACAGAACATAATAGTTTATTTTTGACTTAAGCATGTGAAGCTCATTGTCATTAACATACATATAAATAAATAGCAACATGTGTACACACAAAAGCACACATCATTTGAAAAAACAAATACTCTAAATAAACACGAACTAAACATATTTCGTGAACATATGTCGTGAGAATGGTACATGGATGGGTTTAATACACAGTGGTCACATAATGTTATGCATATAGCTTTACAAATATAGCTATACTTACATAATTCGGACCTTATTTTCTTTGTAAAAAATGCATAACTATTTAACACTACATATATATTATTGTTTAGCCTGACGAAAATTTAATTGCACCATATGTATAGAACAGAATTATGATTCAGGAAATAGCCACAGCGGACTTTACTGCTATTGCTAAACTGCTTTTACAAGAAAAAAATCAACTCTTCATTATTAGGAACTAATTTCGACCATGGAAGGATACACAATGAATAAGTCAAATTCAAACACGTTTAATATTTCAAAGCACTATGAGTGTTCGGTATAATAAATCAAAAATACATTTCAATGTATAGAATTTTGTAACTAGCGTATTTCCACTATATAAAACAAGCTTCTTGACGGAAATTCCTTTTGACAAAGTGTTACCAATTTTCGTTTGTCGTCTTGCAAAAAGTGTTGCTTAAGAACAAAATATTAACAATGCCATACATGATATAAAGTACAGTGTAATGCTAAAAATTATGCAGCATATTGTTGACGATACAATCAATCATGACATTGGTGCAAAGAAAGAGGCAACATTTATTTGATACATGCAAGCTCACTTTTCATAGTTGTAATTAACAGCTCACGTGGCATATCACGTGGAGAACATTATTAACAACAAAGAACGATGGCATATACAATGTGAGCACACTTCATTCGCCACATACATTACAAGCGAAGCTTGTTATATACATAGAACAATATCAAAACAGAATACATTTGGCTTATATTCATTCCAAAACTGTAGACTTAGCATGTTTTATTATAAACGCATCGGAATTCTATGAGGGAATATCCTTTGATATTCCCTTTTTTCGTTGCAAAATGAAGAAAAACAGGTGTTTTTTTCTCACTTTTATTGCACACAAATTGAACCTTGAATCAAAATGCATGAACAGGAATTACCAAACTTGTATATTTCCTAAAAAAGTGCGTAAATTTACGAACATTTTTAATGCAAAAAGAACACATTTGACATCAACTAAGAAATTATTCGTAAATTTACGAACATTTTAAGGGAGAAAAATCATAGTTCGTAAATTTACGAACTAGTAAAACTTTTCAGAAATACTCTCAACCAAATCTTACTTCGTAAATTTACGCACTATTAAAAATTTTCAGAAATATGAGGTTAATTCATATTTTCTTAACAAAACCATACTTCGTAAATTTACGCACTATTATATATTTTCAGAAATACTTGGTAAATTCATAGATTCTTAACCAAAAAATACATCGTAAATTTACGCACTATTAAAAAAAAACTGTTCATAAATTCTTAACAAAACCATACTTCGTAAATTTACGCACTATTAAAAACTTTCAGAAATACTTGGTAAATTCATAGATTCTGAACAAAAACATACTTCGTAAATTTACGCACTATTAAAAACTTTCAGAAATATGAGGTTAATTCATATTTTCTTAACAAAACCATACTTCGTAAATTTACGCACTATTATATATTTTCAGAAATACTTGGTAAATTCATAGATTCTTAACCAAAAAATACTTCGTAAATTTACGCACTATTAAAAAAAACCTGTTCATAGATTCTTAACAAAACCATACTTCGTAAATTTACGCACTATTAAAAACTTTCAGAAATACTTGGTAAATTCATAGATTCTGAACAACAACATACTTCGTAAATTTACGCACTATTAAAAACTTTCAGAAATATGAGGTTAATTCATATTTTCTTAACAAAACCATACTTCGTAAATTTACGCACTATTATATATTTTCAGAAATACTTGGTAAATTCATAGATTCTTAACCAAAAAATACTTCGTAAATTTACGCACTATTAAAAAAAAACCTGTTCATAGATTCTTAACAAAACCATACTTCGTAAATTTACGCACTATTAAAAACTTTCATAAATACTTGGTAAATTCATAGATTCTGAACAAAAACATACTTCGTAAATTTACGCACTATTAAAAACTTTCAGAAATACTTGGGGTGAATTCATTCTAAGACTTAACAAAACATACTTCGTAAATTTACGCACTATTAAAAAATTTCAGAAATACTTGGTGAATTTTCACCAAGTATTTCTGATTTTTTTTAATAGTACGAAATTTCCGAAGAATGTTTTGTTAAGAATCTATTCAAAACATACTTCGTAAATTTACGCACTATTTAACCTTTTCAGAAATACTTGGTAAATTCATATTCTTCTATAAAACCATACTTCGTAAATTTACGCACTATTAAAACTTTGCAGACATAATTGGTAAATTCATATTCTTTAAAAATAACATACTTCGTAAATTTACGAACTAGTAAAACTTTTCAGAAATACTCTCAACCAAATCTTACTTCGTAAATTTACGCACTATTAACAATTTTCAGAAATAAGAGGTCAATTCATATTTTCTTAACAAAACCATACTTCGTAAATTTACGCACTATTATATATTTTCAGAAATACTTTGTAAATTCATAGATTCTTAACCAAAAAAAACTTCGTAAATTTACGCACTATTAAAAAAAAACAGAAATACTTGTTCATAGATTCTTAACAAAACCATACTTCGTAAATTTACGCACTACTAAAAACTTTCAGAAATACTTGGCAAATTCATAGATTCTGAACAAAAACATACTTCGTAAATTTACGCACTATTAAAAACCTTTAGAAATACTTTGGGTGAATTCATTTCTTAACAAAACATACTTCGTAAATTTACGCACTATTAAAAAAAATTCAGAAATACTTGGTGAATTTACTAACATTTGCAAGTGCAATCAAATTCCATATAAAATGAAAAAAACCTCAATTGTTCAAATTCTTTTCAAATACACTAACACATAATAATTGTGAGAAATACTTTGATAATTTATGGATTCTTAACACAAAAATACTTTGTATATATTTACAACCATTTGCAAATACATTCAAATAAATTCATTAAATGCATCAAATTCAATGTAAAAATTACAAAATGGACATTTTTCAATACTTAGTTCATTAAACAACTATAATAATAATTTACATATTGACTAACATTTGCAAGTGCAATCGAATTGGTCATCAAACCCATAAAATTCCATATAAAATAAAAAACATCTCAATTGTTCAAAGTCTTTTAAAATATACTAACACTGAATAATTGTGAGAAATACTTTGATAATTTATGGATTCTTAACACCAAAATACTTTGTACATGAACATTTACAACCATTTGCAAATACATTCAAATAAATTCATTAAATGCATCAAAATCAATGTAAATATTACAAAATGGACATTTTTCAATACTTAGTTCATTAAACAACTATAAAGAAAATTAAAATACTTTGTTACATCATAGCTTCAAAACAGCTAAGAACATGTACTCTATGTATTAACAAAAATAAGAAAATTATGACTTTGCTAAATGTGTAATAATAAATCAAAATGTTGCACCCAATTCTTGGCAAAGGTAGAAGGCGTAAATTATTTAATACTTGGAAATTTAAACATTGTTGAGAAACCATTTCCAACAGTTGATAAAAAAATGTTTTAAAACATAAGCAGTATTCATGAACTATCACAAAGTAAATGGTAAATTATGAACAGCACCTTGTATGACCTGTATTATTATTTTACTTTTCACAACAAATCAATAGTTATAAAATGGACCTTTTGTCAACACTTAAAACCAACTTTAAATGAAGTGAAAATAATCCCTAACTTATATATGCATTGTATCACACACAATTAGTTATTACACTCAAAACGATTTACTTTTATCAATCTGTCTTTTTTTTTAATTCTTGTTTACTCATTTATAAAAAAAGCAAATATGCAAATTTTTTAACAACATAATGATGAACACGTTTTCAAATTCATTGCATATTCTACCAAAATTATTCGAAATTGTAGAATACTGTTAAATATGAAACTTTTAATGATGCACATGTTTCCAAATTCATTGCATATTTTACCAAAATTATTCGAAATTGTAGAATACTTTTAAATATGAAACATTTAAAAGTGAAATTATGTTTCACCACATACTGATACTAAATTTCTTTTAGACTTATGCCAAATAACCAATTTCAAAATAAATTCCTCTGATACACACATTTCCATATTAATTTCATATTTACCCCCCAAAAAGTTGAAACTATTGCTAAATATGAAACATAAACATTAAATTATGTTTCACTTCATACTCAAATCAACAAGGATAGATCTATAGTAAATAACTCAATTGATACAAGATGTGATGGTCAGGGTTTGTGTTCATGCTATACAATACATGTATATGGCATATATTGCATAGCTTGAACACAAATCCTGACCACCACATCTTGTATCAATTGAATTATTTACTATTCATCTATCCTTGTTGTTGGCTTGGTACGAAGTGAAACATAATTTAATAATATGCCATATATTGTTTAGCTTGAACAGAAACCCTGAGCATCACATTGGTTAATTAATACCTGTATAGCTGTTATATAATGGAGCTTGAAAACAGCTATACATGTATAAATTTACTGTTGCGGCGAAATATAAATGCATTCTGAGCAATTCCCCAAATAATTCCCTAAAATAGTCCAACAAAGATTGACAAATTACTGTACACAAGAATGTCCAAACATGAAATATATAAGCTATTTGTATACAGTTTATAAGTAGCAGTCTACACATTTCATATAATATTATCAATAGTTGAATTTCTGTTACTTTTCTTTTCCTGTACGACGAATAAAAATACACAACTGCCTTCGATACATCTGAAACAAGCAGGTATTCATACCCTTAAAATAATGCATTCCAATAAAATTTTATTCAAACCTGGCTAGAATAAATCTTAATTTTGTAGTATCAAATGTAACTTTCCTTTGGCCAATAAATTTTAAACATTAAAATGAATCAGTTAAGTTTTAGTTCATTGAACTTATTTTCAAACAAGTTAAAGTTGTCTTAATTATATAAACCGATAATAAATGAGGTATTCTTATGCATATTGTCTCAAGTCAAACTTATTCTTATTAAGGTCGTTCTTTGTATGATAACATTGCTTTTATGTGACAAAATACTTACAAATGAATATTTTCTTCTTCTTTCCATCGGTTCTGATTCTCGGAAATGCGTTATGCTTTCCTGCAAATAAAATGACAATTTATATCAAATGACAATAATAAATTAACTTGGATTTTTATTAATAACTAAGGTTATAATTAAATTTTCCTGCATTTGCATATGCGTAATTTTGGTCAAGAACCAAACAAGTCAGGCATGTGCCAGAATTGTTCAGTATTTTACATTAAAAACCAAGAAAACAAATATTGAACAACAAGTGGCTGAGGACGAATTGTCACCATTCTTCACATTAAAGAAAACAATATTACACTATTTTGTATAAACATCTAACATCGGCTATTAAATACTTTTGGTCCATATATTCATTTATTCTTTTATTATGTGTATGAAGCTGATGACTGTATATAACATTAAAACAAGGGGCACAATTGTCACAAAACCAGGTTTTCAGTTGAAAAAAGTCTGATAAAGGGTGACAATTCAAAATGTGTATTGTCAACCCCCTTGTGTAAAATTGACCTTGATTTCAATTAGAAAACAAGGGCTGTTTGTAAAACATGCATGCCCCCCATATGGGCTGTCAGTTGTAGTGGAATCCATTGTGTGAATACGTTTTTTGTCACTGTGACCTTGATCTTTGACCTAGTGACCTGAAAATCAATAGGGGTCATCTGCCAGTCATGATCAAAGTTCCTATGAAGTTTCATGATCCTAGACGTAAGCATTCTTGAGTTATCATCCGGAAACCATTTTACTGTTTCGAGTCACTGTGACCTTGACCTTTGACCTAGTGACCTGAAAATCAATAAGGGTCATCTGCCAGTCATGATCAATGTTCCTATGAAGTTTCATGATACTAGGTGTAAGCATTCTTGAGTTATCATCCGGAAACCATTTTACTGTTTCGAGTCACTGTGACCTTGACCTTTGACCTAGTGACCTGAAAATCAATAGGGGTTATCTGCCATTCATGATCAATGTACCTATGAAGTTTCATGATCCTAGGCATGAGACAAGCTCATTTATGGCCATTTTTTACTTCAAACTCAAATTGTGACCTTGACCTTGGAGATATTGACGTAATTCTTTCGCGCGACACACTGTCTAATGATGGTGAACAAATGTTCCAAATAATTTTAAAATCTGACAATGAACGACAAAGTTATGGCTTGGACAAGATCATTATGGCCATTTTCGACCTTCAAACTCAAATTGTGACCTTGACCTTGGAGATATTGACGTAATTCTTTTGCGTGACACACCGTCTAATGATGGTGAACAAATGTGCCATATGATTTTAAAATCTGACAATGAACGACAGAGTTATGGCCCGGACAAGCTTGTTCTGCTCGCCTGCCCGCCAGCCCACCAGCACACCCGCCAGCCAGCCCGCCGACATTTGCCAATCTAATAATCTTCGAAAAACCTGGTTAATAATGTCTTTTGCAAATAAGGCACATGAGGCGACAAAAGTTAATTACCCGGTATGTCATTAAACTATATGGTTGGAAGGGTTATGGGGCAAGTACAATAATAGTAATACACAAACAATTAACAGTAATTCTATAAACAAGAGCTGTGTTTGTGAAACACACTGCCCCTTCTGCGCTTTGAAGCTGCGAGCTATTGTAGAAACAAGGTTATATCTTGAATGTAAAGGTCGCAGTGACCTTGACCTTTGACCTTCTGACTTAAAACAATGTTTGATTGTACATCTCAATGAGATGCATGCACATGATTGTGAAGTTTAAAGGACATAGACCAAAGAGTTTTCATTTTATGAATCAATATTCCCCGATCATTAGATATGGGAAGCATGAAAATTTGAAAAGCAGAAATTCATTTATGACATTTGCATTTCAATTGTAACCTTGACAGACATGTCATCATGTAGAGAGTAAGCCTAAGCTGAATGGCAGAAGAAACACTTCTACTTTTATGCCCAATCCTTTGAAAAACATCATTAATTTAGGTGCAATTAGATACTGTACCACACACATGTTATGGAAATTGAGAGACATGGAAAAGTACCATGCATTCACCAAACCATAAACAGATGCTGAGACTATGTATCTGACTTTGGGGGCATAACACATTGATCTTTATTATTTTAATGAGAAGAAAGAAATATAAGCAAAACATTTTAACCTAGTAATGCATAGAAGCATGACTTACCTAATTTAATATTCCTTAGCATTTGATGTCCTTTTCGTGGCTTTCCTGCTTTTCCAACGCTTTTCTTCACAGCCAATGCCTTTGAGGATTTCAATTTTTTTATCCGTTCACATGATGTCTAAAAGCAAAGAAACCAACATTCCAAATACTGCCAATAATGTAAAAATACATGCATCTGAGTAACGTAAACTAAAGATTGAAAGATTTTTCAAACATATTATAACAATTATCCCAACTACTTTTATTTAAAACGTATAAGAAGGAACTGTGAAAAAGTAAAAATGTGTCTGTTGAACAAAGAGGCCCCCACACTCCACTATGAATGAAAATATTGAGCTGCACAAGTTCTCATGTTATGTTTGTAAAGTTTCCACACTATAGCAACAATACTTTTTGAGTTACAGGCAACACAAGAAAGGTAATTCTTTTTCTTATATCCAACAGAACAATGTAGGTTATTATGCTCCAATGACAGTTAATACGGTTGTACAGTTTCATTCCTATAGCACCAATACTTCTATGAATTAAGCGCGCAAAAAATAATGGACAGATGGAAGGAGTGATGGAATGAAAAGGGAAAATCTACATCATGTTCATCCCAATCTCATAAAGTGGAGGCATACTAACAATTTGAAACCCACCTGTGGTTTGGAAGTTTCTTTCTCCAGCATGGTACGTGTGATAGGATCCAGACAATCCATATTCCTTTTCATTTTTTTATTATTTGGTTGCCTAGGGAGTTGTGTCATCCAAAACTTATCTTTCGGTTGCTGATTCTTTTCAATCTTGTCCAAAAATTGAACCCACCATTCAAAACTATTTTTATCGTTAAACAAGTTTTTAATATTAAAAATTAGTTTCGAAAGTAGCTCTTTTTTTTCTTTGATTTTATCAAAATTTGGTTTAACAATACTGGGTCTTTTGGTAGGAATCCTTTTAAGAAATGATCCTCTACCCCCAAGAACTGTCCATTGAGTGTGCTGTTGGCCTTTGAACTGTACACGAATGTTCTTTCCATGGCGGCTTATCTTTAAATGCAAAGGTTCACTTATTCCTACAATTTTATTCATTTCTGGAGACAACCATTTTTTAACGTCCCAAATATAATTAATCTTCTCCATGCCACTGACAAGATTAATTATGTCTGGAATTGTTTCCGCATCATTCTTTCGTAATTTTTCCGATATTTTGCTGAATGCAGCATCTATGTCTTCATGGGTATGGCCAACATAGAGGAATGAAATGTGGACCTGAAAGTTATAAAAATGCAGCTTCTTACACATTTCATAGCTGAACTATAATAAATCAAACATAATGTTCTATTCAACAGCACGAGCAAGTGACCTTTGGATAAAAGGGATTTTGCCTTAACTACCTGGCCATCCTGGCTGTAATAAATTATATCTTATACTTTATGGAAGTAATCCATGTTTCAACATAATTGATTAATGAATGGAAAAAACAGAATTGTTTCAAAATATTCAAGTGTTTTGCGTTTGCAATTTTTAATAATTTTATTTCTTGCAAACAAGGATAATTCATAAATGAAGCTGCATTTTCAGCATGAGTGTACATGAGTGTACGTCATTACTTGTATTTTGCTCCTAATTGAATGCTCTTTCATCTGTGACTTTAAGTTGAAACATAGTAAGTTTAAAGAAAAATACCCGTTAATTTCATTCTATAAATAAAAAAAAGATTTATTGATGTTGTGATATGAAACAACCAAATAGTAGTTATTTATTCTCTGCACTCAAAATAGAACAGTTTAAAGAATAAAATATGGTCTTACCTCATTAAAGATGTTCAAACGAACCAAAGCTTCGCAGAATGACATAACATATTTGTTTTTGTTTTCTCGTGAGCAATTGTCCAGCTGGATATATAAAACTGGAGGTAAAAATCCCTGAAACAAAATTTATAATTGTTAAAACTCTCAAAATATAGAACTAGGTATAACACTTCTTCTTCTTTGACCTAATGACCTAAAAATAGGTGTGGCATGTAGAAGTCATCAAGGTTTATTTACATATGTTTTAAAGTTGGAGGTGGAAGCACTTGGATTTTGGAGTCAATGTTAAATTTGTAGCACGGCGGATGGCAGACGGCGGACAACAAGCTGGCTATGACAATACCTCGGGTTTTCTCCGAAAACAGCCAAGCTTAAAAATGGCTGATGAAGTTTGTTTGAAGATCATAATTTGTTTCAGACGAACAAATCGTTATTTATTAAGCTTTTTTGCATATGAATTTGCGTTATGATAAATTTTGTCAACCGCAAAGAGTGTAGATGTGAAAATCATGCATTTGCCTCAAACGAAATATTTCCCGTCTACAGCTTTATCAATGAGGTTAGAAAGAAACTAAGCATAATTGGTTTTGCGTGTGTTTGTTTTTTCATTTGTATTTTTTTTAATATGAAGAAAAGTATTCCTTTTTTTAAGGGGGGCCAATACTCATACTCGGCGGTAAAAATGCAGATCAAGGGCCCTGCAACATACCTTTCTTTCAGCAATTTTTTCCAATGTCTTCAGAATGACATTTATTGTTAAATTGGGATCATGTGGAAATTGCAAGATGTCCAAAAATGATGCAAATAGACCATCTCCATGGCTGATTACTCCAGTAATGTGCGTCTTTAATAACACTGCAGAGTTTATTGCCTGAAAAATATTTAAAAAATAATTTTCAAGTAAAAACATCTCTGTAAAATTTCAAATAACTTAAATTGGTGAAATATGTGTCTCAGTCATCACTGAAAAGTGCATGATATAGAAAAAGCAACACTTGCTAAATTTGAACAGCTTAACAAGTTATTCAAGATTAATTTCTAAAAATAAATAGAACAGTTATTTTCAAATGAGCTGAATTAAGTTGTGTATGGGTTCACATATCAGATCATATCATAAAATATCAGAGAAATAAATTGTTTATACATAGTGGATAACAAGTATCTATCCTGTTGTTTTGTAACATAAAGAGGTGTGATTAAGGTGAAGTCATAGGGGACGAAAATTCTGTCATATAATTTTGAACAAACAGATGTCTTACCGCAGACATTGAAATGAACACGTCATTGAACTTAACACAATTTCACATAGAATATTTTGTTGTATTTTTGCGGAATTTTTATAGCGACTATCTTGCATGAAATTTTACCTTTGAATAATGAGGTCATGGGCTTTTGAATTTATTTTTTAAAAGAAAAAAGTGTATGTGTTGATTTTAATGAAATTGTGCGGAATGTTAATAATTTTAAGTATGATATTTAAAATTAAGTCCCAAAGCAAACTTTAACCAGTTAATTTATTTCTAAAATGTATTCGCACTTGATGCCTATCTAACTCACAAAACAACTTTCCAATCTCTGCTTCTGAACAGAACATTACCTTTGATTGTCGTCCTGTAAAATGCGGTAGATCAGTTTTCGCTGAAAAATTAAAACATCAGTTTCTTATTGATTGTTAGTACATTGACAAGCCAGCTGTTTGAAGAGCAGTGTTTTCTCCTTTACATGAAAAAATATGTTGGTCAATAACTAGTGATGACTTATTCATTATATCATGAAAGCTTGAATCGATCTACCCAGTTTTTAGTAAAGCAACATTGACTAGACAATAATGCCCCACAAATCTCAAAGGCAAGTCATCTAATATAATATTATTAAGTATCAAACATTCAGGACAAAACATTTTACATCATTTTTTTTAATTGCTTGTTAATGACATACTCATTATTTCAAATATCACAAGTTAAAGCATGTAGTGATGTTAATATACAGCATGTTCTAAGTTTGAAACTATATAGTTACTACGTAACTGATTTCAATTCTTGTTTTCAATCTTGTTTTATTTGTGGTCATGAAGGGAAATTGATAATTTTACTTGTTTAATTTTGACTTGCTTAGTTTTATTTTGAAACTTTTGTAACAAAAAAAACTGGGAGTATATTGTACAGATAATGTCCTCAAAGCAAGCAATGCAAATTTCTTTTAATTCATTTCAAGAATATTTCATTGTTTGTATTTGCAAGGTTGGGGATTAACCGTGAAAACTATGCAAGTGCAAACATTATGTTATAACATACTCACATTGATCCATTCCATCCACAATCAGAGACAAAAATGCATCTGGATTGGATTTTGCAGCCTGCCGTTTTGCATAATAATATTTTCGCTCTAACCTAAAACACAATATCTACGATTTATAACAAATAAAGAGTTGGTCAGCATATAAAGTTATGTTAGATCCAAGCAAATAATGATACAAAACAGGTAAGCATCTCAAGTAAACCAGATCAATGTTTTAAACATTGTCATAACTGCTTTCAGATGAAATTGTTTTTACAAAATGAACATTTTTATTTGTCATTTCATTGTTTTAGTTGTTTTTTATACACAAATTTAAATGCTATTACAATACTTACATTTGTCGCTGATTGTGAAATGATCTTTCTTTCCTTAGTTGTAAGCGCGTTTCAGGGCATGTTGAGCTCTCAAACTTGCGCTGAAGAATTGCACATTTCGCGCACTGGGAAAATGTGCTGGACTGAAACAATTGAATATAAAATAAATGTGGGAAGTACCGTATAAGTTATGTATCAGGAGGGTGATTAAAGAACTACTTCAGGGGAGGAAACGCCCTTCCCCCCATACAGGGTTTCAAAATTCTTCATTTGAAAGCAGATCCAACAAAGTTCATAACTATGTATAACATTGTATAGACATTGAATAAGAGGAATTCAGCTGCAAGGAGGAGAAATCACACCCTGTGTATACATTTTTGTGGGTCAGCTGTTTATCTAAGAAGTAAAGTGCACAAAAAAGTATGTGACCATGCAGAGATCTGAATCTGAATCTCAGATCAGCTGATTCGATCCTAATAGTTAACAGCAAACTACATACACTTTAAAATCAAAGTTATTCAACAAACACTGAAATAGTTCCGCAGTAAACTAGCGATGTGTAAGTGTAATAGAATGAAATAAACAAAAATTGTACCTTCTTTATCTTCAGCTGTGGAAAATGGTTCTTCCATATCGTGAAGAAAGTCTTTTCAGAGACAATTGAATCCATGTCTAATTTGTATGCCTCATACACATGCTTTTTTAATGTTTTGAATGGCAATAATATGTCTTTCGAATTTGGGATGCGATCGCCATACATGGATGCATACGTCTCTAGCCAACTGATGCACTCGATACTTTGCGTTTGTATTCCTCTCATAGTTGGAAAAGATGCCAAAACATTATTTCGTGAATTCCGCCTTGCTTTAGTTAGGGTATTTTTATTGATATGTAGAATATTTTGTACTGCTTTAAGACATACTCCTTGACCATTGTCCAAAAAAACATAAGTAAACTTTCCTAACTTTTGGCTCATTCCAACTTTGGAAGACATCCAGCTTATTCTTTCATGGTAGGCTTTGATCCAAAAACTCTGGCGCATTTTTAATATTGTGTCTATGGAAAATTTGTCCATACAGTTTAGGCCACACTTGCACAAATTTATAGAATTTTGTTCAATACTGCCAAAGTTCAGGGCTCTTTTAAACAGCTTCCTTGCGGAATCCTTGTGGTATCCTAAAAGATAGAGGTTTAATTTTTTTGAATTGCTTGCAATAGATAAACACAATTGCTGTAATAAAACGACGTATAACTATCTTAACAACCATAAAATCAAAAGGGCCATGGGTCCTAAGTAGCTCACCTAAGACCCTAAGTAACTCGACTATTTTAAGAAGGTGAAAAATAAGTAGTATATGAAGCATAAATATTTTATTGCTAGGCACATTATGACAAATATTTGATGAAATTTCCATCAAAGAATAAATATGTACATATAATTATTTAAACCCGAGATTAATTTATGAGGATTTGTCGCTTGTGAATTATTTATAGATCAAATGTTGATATGCCTATTTCAGTTACTAAAAAATCAAATACGATTCATATGAAACATTTCTTCAGGTTTAACTCGGTTTATCACCATGTGATTTTCTGGAAAAAATATATATACTAATATTAATAAGTAATGGCAATATTTGATTAGAGTAAATCAATATAATTAGAAATTTGGGTTGTTGTTCACAATTCTGAAGCCATTACCAGTATAATCAAAATCATCATAATCATAATCGTGAACCACGAACATAAACAACTTTAATATCATAGCATTTCTTAAATGACCTCAATATTCCAGTTTCAAACTCGGCCAAGATATCATTTGGATAAAACTTTTGACAAAGTTTCATAAAGATCAGAAAAAAATGTGATTCCTAAATTGCCTACAAGGTTAATGTTCACGACGTACAATTCACAAACAACAGACCATCATAAAAGCTCACCATGGGCATGAAATATTTTAACTTTTCAAACGTGTCCATTAAAGTCAGTAACTGGTTCATTTAGTTTATTATACAGTAATATAATTCTGCAGTACCCACATTAGTGTTTTTTATCGCCATTTTGGGAATGAGCTTTAGTGTAAAACAATTAATATATAAAAAGCTCTGATATGACAAAATCAAAGCTAGAGTAGCCAAGTGCAAAGCAATATACTCCCGATGTATGAATTAGGGGCATTTTTACAGAACATATTGCAAAATTTAGTGAAATTCTATTGTTTAACCAAAACTGCAATGTGATTACATTGTTTCAAAATCTTTCCTATGGAATTTTTTGAGTTACTACTTGAAAAATGTTACTAGTCTTTTACTGCTTCCTGACCTTTTTCACATGGAAAAACTGACTTGTCTGATTTTCAAATATCTCTAGTAATGTTCCTCATTACTGTGTCTGGGCCGATAGACCAAAGAATGGAGAGGCAAACCTCCATTGAAGAAATTGGGTGCATTATATTGAATATTTAAATAAAGGCATTATGTCTACAATAACTATTTTTGTGTAAATTTTCACCTGTGGCAGTTGAGATAAAGGTTGTCGCGAGCACAGAAGAAAACTCCTCCACATCAATGAATGGAAATGGAACATGGTGCCCTCTTACTGGTGTGCTCGACAACACAAGACTGTGACCTTTTGATGAAGTTTCTTCTGCACAAAAAGTCTGGTCTCCTGAAATAAAATGTCACTGGCATTACGTCAGTTTGTTTGTTAACAATGGGATGATAAATATTTCCCATGAAATACAGCATATCATAGTAAAAATGCCTGCAAGTTTCAATTTTTTACAATGCAGAGTGTAGACTGACTTCTGCAAGTAGTGTGCCTATGGTAAAACCTGATACTCCAAGTACAAAAGGAGGATTAAATCATGCTGGACAGCTCAATACAGTTATAGGTCTAAATCTTGTTTGTGCAGACGTTGAACACATACTGTAAGTTTATTTTAATATACGTTGTAGCCATAAAGAGAGGCATTTGTTGCACACAAACTTTTACCTAAATTTACATATTTCTTCTATAATACAGGTCAAAATTATAGGACTTGGTCCATGACCTCCCATGATGATCACAGACATAAGTTTGAAATTTCAAATGAATACCTGACCACTGTACTAGAAACATAGATGGGGAGATGTTGCATGTTTAATAAATAATCAGATGCTGACAAATTGCTGGGTAGTATAGCTCTGATTATTGAATTCGGTGAATAGTCCAGCATATGAACATACATACCTTTTAATGGACTTGGGCGATCATCAGTCAAAGAAGCTCCAAGATCTAGTTCACCTAGTTGGGAACTGCCACTTATGTCTTTCGACTAAAATTCAAGCATAATTAGCATTTACTTAAATATGTTGTATTTAAATGGACATGTTAATAGCTAGCACAGCTTCTTTTAAATCAAAGTTTTAGGATTACCAGGATTACACAAAGGCTCAAGTTATCAAATGGTTTCCAGGTGTGCAAACATGAACATTTCTCTGAATTATTAACAATCAAAGTGCTGGTAAATATACACAGACAAAATAAATAATTGTGCACAATTCATTATTGTAATAAAACATGTACATCTGTTTATAAGTACATTCCAACTAATGAGAGCTCAGTATACCAATATTTAAGATACTAGTAATACTTTCAATATAGGTAATAAGATATTACTTTTGAAGTTTTGATATCGCTTTTGTTATGCAAACTTAGTAAATTTCTCAAACTGTAGCTGATACATCCCTCAATCTGTTAAATGTATCAAAAGGCGGAATCAATATGCCCGTAAGACAGAACCATAAAAAAAAATAAACTCCTCAAGATATGGAAGGCAAATTTCAATTTTGAACAGAAGTAGGTACCTGCTCATATGCTTGAGTCATCAATGCTCAAGTTACAAGTTCTTATTGAAATATGCATCATATGACCTGTTTTGCAAACAGGGGCATAAAAAAAGGGTATTTCAGATTATCATTTCATTTATTCAATGGTAAAAAGTAGTATTTGTTCAAATAAATACTTGAAATACTTAAAGGGGCCTTTCCACACAGATTTTGGCAAGTATTGAAGCTTGTCACTAAATGCTTTATATTGATAATTTAAAACATTGGAAACTAAAAATCTCCAGAAAAACCAAGAATAAAATTAAACAAGAGATATGTTAGTAAGAAACACAAAGCCCCAACTGCGCCACTTTGATTTTTTTTTCTTTTTTCAATTTGCAGGTACAGATAATTATCTCCCTTTGAAGGTTATTACTTCCCTTGAAGTTGTTTTTTATAACCTTTGACCTTGAAGGATGACCTTGACCTTTCATCACTCACAATGCGTAGCTCCATGAGATACACATGCATGCCAAATATCAAGATGCTATCTTCAATATTGCAAAGGTTATGGCCAAATTTAAAGTTTTCGGACAGACAGACAGACAGACAGACAGACAGACAGACAGACAGACAGACAGACAGACAGACTGACAGACAGTTCAACTGCTATATGCCACCCTACTAGAGGCATAAAAATGTATTCAGAATACATTCCGATTACAAAAGCTAAAACCAGTGACTCTGCTTGTTTTAAACATATACAAATTGTATGTATCATATACAAATTGCATGTTGGATTTTCACTAACTTCATTCAAAACGTAAAGGTAATTAAATAAGATAGCAAAATGTACCAGGCCTAGTTGCATCAAGGAGCATCCTAGTGGATGATCTGCAGAATCATTGTTCTCAGATGCAATATAGCTGTGTCCCACAGTGTCATCAAGAGCAGGTTCAAGAAGTGTTGTTTCCTAAAAATATCCTTAACAAATCACAAGACTATACTGGCATTTGTGATCAAGTGTTGTTATTTGTATGCCGAATGGAGATCAAGTGGTGTTACTTTTATGCCAGATAGAGCCACTTGCCTTGGCGTGGGGCAGTATATCATAAGTGTTTTTATTTGGTAATTGAGAAAATATTTTTCATAAACTAAATTAAATCTCCTACTTATTGGGTTGAGATTTTTCTTTTAACTTGGTGATACAATTTTCATTATACAAATTCTTTCCAGCTTAATATATATTATGTATCCAATTAAAGTACCGGTACACTTTTTTAGAATTTTCAATATATATTTAATGAGGATTTTTGAAGCAAATGACAGAATAAGCCTTGATAATGTGATTTTACAATTTAAAAAAAATAAATACATATAAAGAAATATATAATCAAAATTATGCCTACTGTATCCAATTCAATAAATGACTCTCCCAGTGGTAACATATCTTCGTTAAAGCTGATCGACAGATAACAACCAGCAGTGGTTGCATCCAAAATGGCACTGCCACTTTCTTTTTGCTGAAATAATTAATGGAGATAGAATAGATAAAAAAAGTACAATTAAATCTCAACCTTTCATTTATAATAAAAAATAACACATAACTTATTGTTGTGCTATGTCGTTTGAATTCTTGAAATGTTGCTTTAAATCCCCCAAGCAGTTTGCTTTGTAAAATTGTACTATTAAAAGGTTGAGAACAAATATACTGGTCCGAATTTGTGATTACAGTGACTGACAAGCAATTGTCGCTAAGCCTTAGCACTCTGCTAGCCTACCACTATTACTATAGACAATCCCAGAAAGGATAAATTAACCGTCGCCATATTGGGTATCACGTGACCCTGTCGCCTTCTTGGTACTGAAGAATTTGACAAATAACAGCGTTCTACATGAGTGACATGTAGAACTTATCTGTCAAATACTTCTTCACGTAATGTTTAAGGCCAAATTTGCTGTATTTCTTTTTAAGAAATCCTTTCAGTTATGCATTTTTCTTAAAACACAATTATTGCTTTATTGAATTTTATTATTCAAATAATTATAAAGGTTATTCCTGCATATAAAGTCTGAGGTAAACTTTGTGATTTTTATAATTCCGGAGATGTTTATAAGCAAAATTTTTTAAGATTTATGACCGAGATATACAATTTCTGCGAAAATCAGATATCTGCATTTGATTTATATAAATATTATTATTTCTTTATAAAAAAGTATAAAGTTCCAGATATGCTCATTAAGAAAATGTATATGATTCAATACCGAGACAGACTTTTTTATTGAATAGTACATATCTATGTTCTTCTAAAAATGTATTAATTCGTAAAAAATACTTCTTATTAAAGTATCATTTGTATAAGGGTAATGTAAAAGTTCTAGCCGAAATAAAATTTGTGATTTTACCTAAAATTCGCCCATAAATATTTATAAGCAAAACTCTGTGAGATTTCATGTAGAGGCAAACTTTTCTTAATAAAAAGCATATGGTTAAGTCTAAATCTCTGTTGTTTTTTATTAATATATTTTATTTTAAAATTGCTTTCAAAGAAAAATCTCTAGCCAGAAAATATTTTTGTGATTTTAAATATTTTAATGAATTGGTACACAAAGATAATGACAAAATATAAATAATTTGTGCGAACAATATCGACTAAGTTTTTCAAAAATAAAACATATTCCTTTCACAAGTTTTATTATTTCTATCACTACACTATGTTTATTTGTAACTATGCGTATGCGTTCTTGAGTTATCATCCGAAAACCATTTTACTATTTCGGGTCACCGTGACCTTGACCTTTGACCTAGTGACATGAATTTTCATGATCCTAGGCGTATGCGTTCTTGAGTTATAATTCGGAAACCATTTTACTATTTTGGGTCACCATGACCTTGACCTTTGACCTAGTGACCTCAAAATCAACAGGGGTCATCTGCAAGTCATGATCAATCTACCCATGAAGTTTCATGATCCTAGGCGTATGCGTTCTTGAGTTATCATTCAAAAACCATTTTACCATTTCTGGTCACCGTGACCTTGACCTTTGACCTAGTGACCTCAAAATCAATAGGGGTCATCTGCAAGTCATGATCAATGTACCTATGAAGTTTCATGATCCTAGGCCCAAGCGTTCTTGAGTTATCGTCTGACAACCACCTGGTGGACGGACCGACCGACAGACCGACATGAGCAAAGCAATATACCCCTTCTTCTTCGAAGGGGGGCATAAAAACAATAAATGCTCATTAAAATCTACTTCATCATAACACATTTAAGTCTTTTAACACATTTAAGAAATTTAAGATATGTACCGGTAGCACCTTTTCATCACATATTTATCATCATTACATGTATATTATCATTATCCCTATGATAGCTTTTATAACAAAACACAATCTAACTGCATGGAACATGGAGTATATCTATTACTGTTTATCCGAATACTATTCATGTCCGAAATATGTACACTTAAGAATTTAATTACCTGTAGTAGTTTAACTTTAATAATCCAAATTTTCCTTGTTGTTATCTGGTTTAACAAACCTAATCAAATGTTTGTTAAATCCAGTTAATGCTTTCTGCATTATTGAATAACCATGACTTGTAATTTGAATCTGTTCCCCGGCGAAATGTTGTTCATGATTTCATGAACACTTCAAGCCAATCAAGAACTGTTCATGAACGGTTCTGAAAAAGTTCCTGAGCTTGGTTCATGAACTTTTGGACATGAACTGTTCTTAAGACATGTTCATGAACTGTTTATGAATTATTGTTGAACATTTCAAAGTTCATGAACAGTTCTTCATCTAACCATAAATACTTAGTGATGAACATTTCATGCACAAGTATTTCTAATGACTTTTCTGAGACAGACTTTAAGGATCCATCATGAATAATTCATGAATTCCTTTGTGCTAGATGTTTCATACATATTTTTGAAAGTAATATTGAAATGTCTAGCATACAAATCTTTTAGATTTGTGAAACCTGTGAAGTTAGTATGAATATGCATAGTACTTTCACCACTGTAAGTTAGAGTTCTTGACCTGTTCTAGAGAATTTTAAGAACATTTGTACAAGAACTGTTCAAGAACTGCCTTCAGGAACACTTCAATAACTTTTTAAGGACCTTTCCTGTTCTTGAATTATTCTTAAACTATTCTTGAACACTTTAAGAACTTTTTTGAACAACATGTTTCCTTCTGATGTTCTTAAACAGGTCTACACAATGTTTTTGAATGTATGATGGACTTTTTAAGAATCCAATATGTTCTTAAAAGGATCTGTCATTGTTCTTGGAAGACTTAAAAGACAAGTTTAAGAACGTTTTAAGGACATCTTATTTCAAGAACAGTTTAAGATGATATCAAGAACTCAATGTACATTGCATTGCTGTTTTTACAAAGGAAGAATATTGTGTGCACAGGAAGTTGAAACGGAAGGCACATGGTTTATGTTATATTTGAAAATGTAAGTCTTTAATAAATTACCGGCTGAACTGATCAGCCATTGGTTCCATTTCAAGTTCTTTGGCACTGTAAGTGTAACCATTTCAGGGAAACCATTGATTAGTAAATGATTCTTGAACTGAAAATGAGACTATTCATAATCTTTTCAATACATGAATTATTCATGAACATATAGTGCAAAGTTGTATTATGAAATTTAAAGAGTATTATCAAACCACTTGTATCTCAGTTATAAGTGTTATATTTAAATTATTGTTATATGTTGCTATCAATATGTTAAGTGCTAATACAAGACTTGTTTCTTCTTACCCTGACCTGTTTGTTGAGCTTTAGTAACACTTATGATAACCTTTGCATAAATTGACAAATTCTTGTTCATGAATAGTTCATGAACACTTCATGCCACCTCAGTTCATGAACTCTTGAAGAACTATGGTTCATGAACTATTCACTTACAGTTCGTGAACAGAAAATGAGCCATTGAAAAATAGAAGGAAAATGTTCATGAACTGTTCGTGAACAGCAAAACCCTGAAGAATTTTTCAAGAATTGTGTTGTTCATGAACTGTTCAAGAACACTTCATGCCATTGATGTTCATGAATAGTTCATGAACATTTCATGCCATAATGGTTCAAGAATAGTTCATGAACACTTCATGCCACACGGGTTCAAGAATAGTTCATGAACACTTCATGCCATTAGGTTTCAAGAATATTTCATGAACACTTCATGCCATTAGTGTTCATGAACAGTTCATGAACTAAAATTTCAAGAACTTTTCACAGACGTGGCTCATTTTCTGTTCACGAACTATTCGTGAACAGTTCATGAACTCAGTTCACGAACAGTTCATGAACTGTTCACGAATTATTCGTGAACTGCAGAACAACATTTCGCAGGGGTTGTTGTTGAATCGCCAGCTTTGAATTTAACGCGGGTTGAATGTTAATTTACAATATGTCCGGCATTTACAATGTTGAAGGTCATGACGTAGCAATTTAATTCTACTTGGATAAATTATATCTAATCAAGGAAATGTGTTTTCTCAATGTTTATGTGTAGTATTATGACTTGTTAGTACATGTATAATAAATGAACTGTGATTCCAGTTAATATAAGATGGGTGTTACTCATAATTATCGGTGGATTAACAAACTGACAAAACTCGCTGGACTTAATACAGTAGTGGATATACGTAATTAATGGACGTTTGATCAGTTTTGTTTTTTCTTTAATTATTTTTGCCGACTCTCTAAACCGTGCCATCTGCAAAGTCTGCAAAAACCCTGCAGTTATCGGATTCTCAATCAATTATCACGTAATCACTGCTGCTTATTACCCAGTTAGTGTGCACGCTCTATTAAGACGGTGACATGTGTATTGGAAGAGATGAGATAAGATAAACAAAGCCCGGGGTATTCCTTCGATTATAGACCGAGTTTCAAATACTGAAACATTAATGTCAATTAGGAGCACAACGGGTTTTATTACCATGGAACTCGAGATGTTAACTGACTGACGCAAGTGTCAAATTTTCTATGCGTCAAAATGACGCACGGCAGAAAAAAGGGTTGCGTCAAAAGCGAGTCGTTTTTAATTTGCTCGCGTCAAAACGCAGGATTCTGCATCTATTGAAATCCCTGAGAGTATCTCATTATTTTTATTTGCAACTGTTGTTATCAATTTTAAATTAAAATATCATATGTTATGAACCAGTCAAATCTTTGTTATTCTTTATCTTATTATTTTTATTCAAAACTGTTATTATCGATGTTAAACTTTAAAGACAAATATAATATGGCTCGATTGGTCATTGTTGGCTCGGGTACTACTTACATGTACCCCGGGTACTCTTAAGTACACTTACATGTACCCCTGGTACGGCAAATATACTTAAGCGTACCCGGGAATTTTAAAGCTAAATTGGCCGTTGTCCGCTAATTTTTGAAATTAAATATGTTCACATTTATGTCAATTTTCTGTTAAATGGCCTGTATATTATCGAAACTCATACTCAAAAAGCATGTTGATGCAGTTTTTTTAAATAAGAGAAGTTTGTTTAAGATAACAATATCGTTATGGCTCGATTGGTCATTGTTGGCTCGGGTACTACTTACATGTACCCCGGGTACTCTTAAGTACACTTACATGTACCCCTGGTACGGCAAATATACTTAAGCGTACCCGGGAATTTTAAAGCTAAATTGGCCGTTGTCCGCTAATTTTTGAAATTAAATATGTTCACATTTATGTCAATTTTCTGTTAAATGGCCTGTATATTATCGAAACTCATACTCAAAAAGCATGTTGATGCAGTTTTTTTAAATAAGAGAAGTTTGTTTAAGATAACAATATCGTTACGGTAATCAGTAGCGCCTTATACAACATCAGATTTTGGGCGGGAATACAACTCAGGTACAGTTTAATATCGACTGGGTACGTTTAAGTATATTTACCGTACCCAGGGTACAAGTAAGTAGTGCCCGAGCCGACAATGACCAATCACCTATAATATGTTATGAATCAGTCAAATCTTTGTTAACTTCTACCATTACTTAATTTTCATAATTCTTATCATCCATGTCACCACACTTGTGTATTTTTGCATTTGGCTAAGAAGCAATTGTAATGCTTAAAAGCTAAAATATGTTGTTGTTGTTTTTATATAACAGATAAATGATTGAATATACAACAATATTTGACATTACTTCATTTCACAATTTTTTTTTAATGATAAAAAATTCAAAATCCCTTAATTTTACTGCAGTCACAAGACCAACACCACTGTCCATCATTCTTATTTATTACTATTACTATGTAGTGTATTTCCGAGTTATTTAAAATTGGTTAGTTAGCACTAAAATTTAAGCAAACATGAATAACAAATATCTGACATACCATCAAAAGCCGTGATAAATTAAGTTTATATAGTTGTAAATAATTGGCATAAAGACGCATGAAAAATGAATAAATATCAGCTATTTTCAAGCACTGTCCAGTTTTTCATTTCAAGATGGATTTTTAGTAGAAGTTAGTGTCAAGCCCTAGGTACTATTTTTAATCCTTATGTCCCTTTTAGAATTTTTAAATTTAATAAATAAAAACCAACAATAATATGCTAGATAAAACAAATCCAAATATAATTGTGTTGACATGTAAAAAAGTTTCTTACACAGTCATGTACATAAATCATCAACATGTAATGAGTCCTACTTATGCTAAATCTAAAAGAGCACATTTTCTTTCTGGCCTTCCGAATTTAAATACCGTCCGAATTTACACACACTCACCCAGTACTTACACGTTCAAATGTATTTGACGTTGCGCTGCCACACACATATGTATTATGTTACTTAAAATTGCAAAGACCAATCTGCTTTAATCAGCATTTCATTTAATGGAGATTCCTACTTACTCTTTTGATATGTGTGTCTATATTATTCCTGTAGATTTAATTTGGGTCCGTCTAAACTGCGGATATGACTAATATTCGCGAATATGAATGACACGGGCGAATATTGGCGAATAATTGAAATATCGATGCTTCCCCTGCAATGTTTTATCACCAAATTACTGTATAATGAAAAATAAGCATTATGTGCTAAACCTGTTTACATAAATCGATCTAGAGCAATTTACTAGACACTAATATTATATTTTTTCCAACTCTAAAGTCATGTTCGCGGTTTACCAAGGCGTCCGTAGATTTACATATAAAAATGTAAGAAAAAACATATTGAAACAGCCGATATATTTGTTCAAAGCGCCCCTTTCAGTCATATTCGCGAATATGAGTCATATACGCACTTTAGTCGTAACGTTGAACTTCGTTGTTCAAAAACAATAAACAAGTATGAATAGCTATATATTATATTTCCCTTATTGAGTGTTTTCAAATTTAAAAAGAGCTTTTGCAAAATTGGAATCACTTATACTCGTTGATGACAACTTTATCCAGAACTACAAAAAACATCTTAATTTTTTAAAGACAGTTTTCCAACTTTAAGACACAAATTAAAAAATAAAAGATATCTGTACATAGGGAAACAAAATAACGTTGATTTCGTAGAATCATGCTAAAAAATAAGTTTCGTTAATACAAAATTGTTATTTGCAATACAGTAGATAAAATAAAATTAGAAAGCAATAATCAGACACGCAAAAAAGTTGAACAATTTCTACAGTTCCGATGTCTACAACAACAACAACAACTTATACTACTATTGCTGCTGCTGCTACAACAACACCAACAACAACAACTACATCGTCTACTATTACTACTAATAAAACTGTTGCTGCTGCTGCTAATACAGCATCAACGACTACTACTACTACTACTACTACTACTACTACTACTACTACTACTACTACTACTACTACTACTACTACTACTACTACTACTACTACTACTGCTGCTGCTGCTACTACTACTACTACTACTACTACTACTACTACTACTACTACTACTACTACTACTAATAATAATAATAATAATAATAATAATAATAATAATAATAATAATAATAATAATAATAATAACAATAATAATAATAATAATAGTAGTAGTAAAACCACTATGTTATTTTTGTTTTTATTAATAATGAAAATGAACATACCTGACACGCATTGTCTTCTTTCGCACAAAGCCCCGTATTGAAATTCAGGCAAGTGATTGCGAACATCAAAAGTGCAAACGCACCCATGTCGTCAAACGAAATAGAATGACAAACTGTCCTTAGTTTTGAAAGCCAAGTACTTATGAGCATTCGGTTCCAACAGCGCACGGGCACAGCAAATATCGGTAATCAACCACGGACTCTAGATGAGAGTCAATATACGCTCCGTGAATCAACCAACCATTCAGCGATTCCCGTTAAAGTAGTCCCCTATTGGTCAGGTTTTTGGATGCCTACTTTAATACAATATAGTGCTAAAGTGCAGACGTTTTACAATCTACTTTAAAAATTAGTTATTGTCCCCAAAACCATAGCTATGCGACGTTATTAAATACAACCACTTCATTTTTTTAAACTTCAGTTGTTGAATTTGTATTGTTTTGACTTCAAGTTTCATAATCCTACAGGCTTTTTAATATGGATACAATGTACACTTATTAATAATTATTACCAGTCTCTTTTTAACGATGTCAGAATACTCAGTTTCATATCGAGTAGAGATAAAGATATACATTTTCATAGAAAAAAACACACTCTTTTATTATAATATTTCGCCCAGATGGGCTTTATCAAAGTTTACTACATTATAGTTATAAAAGTCATGTACATGTTTCTATGAAGATGTCAGAATAGTTTATCATAATATATTAGATATGGATAAAGTTTTCAACACTTCTTTGGAATATAAAGAATATTTAGATTTACTTCCTAATTATTTATCTTGTAACACGGATCAAGTTTTGAGGAATGCGGCTTGGTTGGGCCATAAAAAGTTGAAGTCCGAAAGCTGTGGGATCTTTGGTCCGAGTCTTTTAGAACTTTACCCCCCCCCCCCCCCTACATACACACAAAGTGGCTCATTATATGAACTGATAACCTGATAACATCTATGATGTCCCGTGATCTTGGGCAGTGTTATTAAGTACGTTTGACACTTCAACATTATATTTTACAATTCGAATAAGATAGTGTTTATTTCTCTAAAGTTACAATTCTCAACTCGTTTTTTTTGTTTGAGTACAATTGCAAAAACACAACAACTCAGCTTTGTTCAAATAATCAAGTATGATATAAACATTACTTTGTCCGATAATTTTAACAATTATGTTCCCAATTATATGAAAATTCCGAATTTATATAACGCGACCCTGTAAACGTAATTCCATTTTTAGTAAAATATATTTGTTATTAATTTTTATTTAATTAAAAAAATCATTATTTACACATAACAGTTCATTTATTAATACGTGTGTCTAATGTGTGTAATATCTAACTACACTTTAAGACTCGGACAATGTAAGTTTTCTTAAACTGTACAGACTGATAATAACTGATAATATCTGCCATGAACAGAAAATACCACTGCAAATGCTGATTAAAGCAGTGCAATAAACGTGTATAAGCAATCTTGTTAAAACTTCGTTCAACACCTTTTGCATTTTTGTTCATTTAATAGAATCTTAACGACTAGAAGTGTCAATTATTTTGGTGTGGGAATCTATAATACTACTATCATGCTAGTTAACCAAAGTAAGTTATCTAAAACCGTGATTCATCAACGTCTTTTTTTTCTTACTAATCGGTTTTATATGATGTGTGAACACTTAACGCTTAATTTCGGTTAAAATGGTATCTATCTGCAAAAAAAGCAATCAAATGACGGTGATTTAGAGAACAAACAGAACAGAACAATTATCAAAGGCAAATTAACATATTAAAAATAACAGTGCCCAAATAACAACATGAACTCACCACAGAAGGATTAAACAACGATATTTATTCGCTAGTTTATCAAGAACAGAACAGAACAGAATATTTATTTGACTTAAGCATAACAAGCTTATCGTCATATCGTTCTGTTCAGTTTATCAAGAACACTGTTTGTGTGGTATTCATGAATTAATGAATTAATTAAAGCGCATGAAATTGTAACGTAGCGGTTTAGCACAAATTGTTAAGATGCTGTTTCTTCGAAATCACATCCTTGTATACCAAGAGTCTATGCCATAGACATGTTTTGTTCTGTTCATTATATAGTACTATAACGACTGTACAATCAATTATCGCGTGACATTAACCAAGCTCGTCTAAACGATTTAAACTTCAAAAGACTCGAAGCGACTTCGATCCAAACAAACAAACAAACAAGACTTTAATTTATTATAGCTCAATAAACCCTCTACTGCCATTACTAACTTATACTCAACAGCCACACATCTACACTCACTCACTCACTCACTCACTCACTCACTCACTCACTCACTCACTCACTCACTCACCCACTCACCCACTCACTCGTATTCATATAACCTACCTTAATCCCACTCATACCACTCTTATTTACAAAATGATACTCACTCATTCACTCACAGAATACATGAACTATGTTTTACCATAAATGTGTTCATTGTATTCGATTGGATTTTTATTGTCTCTTATAATTCAAATTTGAATGGCCATTTACAGTTGTTGTAATATATGTGTTTTTATATCTTGTATATACTATGTTGTAAATGTAAATGAATGAGACTGAAATAAAATAAAATAACAAAATGTGGTGTACAAATTGTAACCGGGACTACGGAAACGCTTCGAGCCATCAGAAAATATGACCCTTGCGAATTCGATAAAAACGACAAAAAAAGTGTATGTATTACAATAAAAGCAAATGGTACTTCGAGGAGACTTTGAGTCAATCGGAAATTCGAGCGAATTGATTACAAGCCAACGAGATTCGACTTTAATTCTTTAATTTTGTTTATTCGCATCGAGTATTTTATCTGTTTATCAAACATTAAAGTTCAGATTGTTATCAATATATCTTGTATAACGGATAATTCGGGAAGACATGCAGTTTTATGAGGGCCATAAATAAGTTCGCAAGCTATTACAATCTTGGGTCCGAGTTCCTTAAGAACTCCACATGCCGTCTATCCACAAAAAGTGGCGCACGCACAAAGTGAGCTGATAACATCGATGATGTCTCGTGATCTTGGCAACGGAGTGTTATTTAATTCTTTTGACACAATCTCTTAATGTTTTGTGTCTCCAACTTATTTTTTTATAGAATGTGACCACCTGAAATATGTTCACAACTTTTCTTAAATAACTTATCTAAATAATCTAACTCAATAATATTTAACATTTTTCATTTCATAGATCACAATTTGAATACTTTTTAAAATATTAAAAGAACTTATATACCTTGATTGTTTTATATGATATTATTTACAACCGATATTGAATATTATGTAAGTGACTGAAATGTGTGCCTGATACATATATTAAGACTTGGACAGTGTACTGTTCTTAACCTGAACAGATAATATCTGCAATCAACTTATAACTGCAAATATTGAGTAATGCAAACAAAAAAATAAAAGTGTACATGCAAACTTGTTCACACATCGTTTAATTGTCGATTGTTTCCTATTTAAGTGTGGGAATATTTTATATCTCAATTAAGTTAATTAACCTGTAAGTAATTTTTGACCGTGATACAGGTACGTCCACTTGTATAACCAACGGTTTTATCTGTGGTTTGACAACTTCACATTTTTTTCTGTTAAAATGGAATTTATTTGACGTGCGCCTTCAAATGAAGATAATAGAAATTTTGGAAGATTTCCACTGTATATCGAGAGTTATATTAGAATGATTAAAAACGTTTTGACACTTTACTCGGTTAAACATGAAAATAGTATTTTAAACACCATTTAAATGATCAGTTGAATAACATTACTGTTAACCATTCTCGTACAAACTGGGCCTCACTGGTAATATCCTCACTCGGTTAAGATAGAAACATTCATCCCGAAGCTAGCCCAAGTCTCACTATTGCCGGTAGAGACCCGGTCCATCCCGGTTTGCTAACGCCGGTCGACCGGCGAGAAGCGGGATGATTTGTAGATTTAATTTTTTTAACGCGGTCACACTATTTCCCGGTGCCGCCCAGGTTGAAGCCGGTCAACAACCCGGCAGAGTCCCGGTCGATCCCGGACTAGCTACAGTTTATCCCGGTGAAGCCCCGGCAGAGCCCCGGTTGTCGCCGGTAATGCCCGGGTGGAGCCCCGGTGAAAGCCGGCAGCGTTCATGCAGAGCCCCGGTATACCGTAACTCCACCGACACTCACCGGGGCTATACCGGCATTAGACCCTGGCAGAGCTACGGCAACGCTCCGGTTTAACTACGGTCGTCGCCGGTAATGCCCAGGCGGAGCCCCGGTGAATGCAGGTGGCGTCCCGGCATGGCGCCGGTTCACCGATGAACCGTACCAATACCGGGACTCTGTCGGCATTCACCGGGGCTCCACCGGGGCAAAACCGGCGACAACCGGGGTGTTGCAGTAGCTCTGCGGGGGTCTGTATGGGCTCCGGTGGAGCTACGTTGCCGTCCCGGTTGTTCCCGGTGCCGTCCCGGTTTTTTTAAATACTTTAATACTTTACCGATGGAGCCCCGTTTGTTCCCTGTTCATCCCAGTCGTCCCCGTTGGAGCCCCGGTTCATCCCGGTAGAGCCCGGATCACGCACCGGGGCTCAGCCGGCATCATAGTGAGACTGGGCCTTAAGAAATCGACTTCGCAATATCTATATAAGCAATGTTTTGCTAATTAAAATTTACGTGGCGGTCGGAAAGTTTTCTGGCTGGGTTACACAGATATATATTTGCAGAATACATTTATCGTCCCACAATTAAATATGGAAATTGGTCGGAAATATATTGTTCAATATCTTGTGAGCTATTATATCCCGAAAGATCACCAATAATTTCCTTTCGTATGTGGTCGACTTTGGCGTATCATTCGTATGAGAGGGGATAATACAAAAATTAAACTTAATTATAACTGAGTGTAAAATATATCGAGGTATTATTTGATTAACGTCTTGACATCATAAAATTGTATTTTCCTGCACAAAACGAAAACATATTTCGAGTGTATATACAAATCGAATCACCATACAAAACAATCTTTAAAGAATCTGATTTTTTGGACCTAGTTTTGAGTTATTTCACACGCGCTGTTTTTTTATTATTATTTCACACCCGCTGTAAACGGTTTGTTAAATTTTACAGAAAGGTAAGGAATAAATTGATTATCCAAACACTTTTTTTCTAGGTTTATCCCGCTTTTATTGTTACCGAAATGTATAATGAAAATAAACAACGGATTTCCTTTTATGTTTTGCTATTCCAGAACTTATAATAAATATATGAAAATAGCATCTCCATTCTGTATAGATAATTGATATGACTACATTTTTTTTAATAACTCTTAATACACGATTATTTACAATTTACGTTCTCAAAATCATGATGCTTTCTTTTCGATATTTTTACAACAGAAATGTACTTGTTAAAATGTAACATATCTCATGCCAAGAATCTTTATATTGTTTATTTGTTAAACGATAAGCGTTACTGCTTAAGTTGAATAAATATTTTGGTTTGGTGATTTGGAAATGAACTTCACGCTTTCTTTTGAACTTGCGTAAAATATGTTTTGCAATAAACAGAAGCTTTTTTTTTATTGAATTATCATGTCTAGTGTGGAAATTAAACACCTTACAACAAGTATACAATGACGCTCATATACTGTCTCTCTATTCTCTTTTTTTTACTTTAAATTACTGAATGTAAAATAATTGATACATTTATTTGAAACAGCACAACTCAAAATATGATGCATATGTTTAAATCTGTTAACGAATCTAAATGCAGTCTGTAATATACTGTTCATAATCTCAATACATATTTTACTTTTAATTATTATCGATCTTGTATTTCTGATTACTTTCTATGAATTTGGTTCAGTGCGAAGTAGTTAACAAGCTATTAGAATCTTAGATCACAGTTCCTTTAGAACTCCACATGCCGCCTATCCACAAAAAGTGGCGCACGCATAAAGTGAGCTGATAACATCGATGATGTCTCGTGATCTTGGCAACGGGGTGTTATTTAGCTCCTTTATCAAAGCCTTTTTGTGTTTTGTAACTCCAATAAGATATTTATTTCCCCATTTTACAATTCTTATCTCGTCGTTTTCGTTACATTATTTAAATCGCAAAATTAAACACGATTCATGCTTAATGTCAGTCATTATTGAACATGTGTTTGAACAGTTATATCCGTCATATGGTATGTATATGTACTCGTTCTTCATTGTAATTCATTTGTGCTTTTTGCGAAAAAAAACTTATTATGACTGGGGCGGTTCCATTTAATTTTTCTATTAATTTCAAGTAGTTTTCAAAACATCAAGATCAAAACACTGTTACTTGAAAGCAAAACTACTAATTAGTAATTATCAAAGTTGCAAATGATATATAACTATGAATGTACACAATATGCCCCTAGACAAGAAACCAATACATGTGCACATTTAATAATTAAGTTTTTTTTCTTTTTAGGAGTAGATCTCAAATGTTTTAAACAGTGCAGGATAACACTAATTTTCTTTGCGGTTATTAACAATTTGAAACAAATAATTACTCTCGTATATCAATGATATTTCCATACACAGGAAAGCATATGACATACTTGGGCCCAATCTCAGGTACAAGCTATCAATACATATTTAAGGAATGTGGTTTAGTGTGGGTTATATAAAGTAAAAGCGCGCATACTATTATTATCCTTGACCCGAGTTGCCTTACATCTCAACCGCCAACCAACTCAAAATTAGGTTGCACACAATCTATGAAGCTAAAAAGGTTCATGGCTAACTATCATTACGTTATTAAACAATAATGATATTTTAACATCATCATCATCATCATCATCATCATCATCATCATCATCATCATCATCATCATCATCATCATCATCATCATCATCATCATCAACATCAACATCATCAACATCATCAACATCATCATCATCATCATCATCATCATCATCATCATCATCATCATCATCATCATCATCATCATTAAAAAGAACAAGCAGGGGAAGAAAAGTCGAGAGGCTCTTCTCGGTATCGATTGGTTCCAACTGTGTACCAATCAGATAAGTCGATTAAGCGAGACTTAATGTCTAAAGGAGGATTGGTTTGAACGAACACGTGATAGGGTTATTAATGGGCGCGTTTAAAAATTAGTATCAATATTGCACGTACGAGTACCCGTAACTGATGCAAAATGGCTTGGTGTTTTGTTTCGGACACTGTTCACGTCCATGTGGTAGACATTCAAGACATGTCGAGAACGACCAGAGTGAGAAAACTCACAGAAGCACTCAAAATGAAGACGGTCAAGGTTTGTCGTTTTTAACTAAAGCCAATTACTAACACAACTAGTTCAACGAACTTAAATGACAATATGTAATTTATGTGTGTTTATATTCTCTTCGAATATCAAGTACTTTTTATAATTAAAAATAAAAATGGTCGAGTTATTATTTTCGATAATAGTTAGATGTTGCACAAACAAATAATGATGATTAAGTGCTCAATTTAAAATTATTCCCAAACAGGCACACCTTGAAGATGGTGTGGTGAAGTTACTCAGTTTGGACACCTTCAAAGCAGAAACTGAGTTCAGTGAGGGCCTCGATGAAGTAACAGGATCAAGAACTGCCTTTGTCAAGCTGTTCAACGATAAAGGTTAGTTTATATATTTATATACGTTCACAGAGCACTAAGCGCCATATATATATAACCATCGTTTATTGTATGAAGAAGATTATACTTAGTCAATTGTTATGAGGTGATTCTTACTGGCCCTTCTATATATTAATTCATTCTACCGTAAATACACCCACTCTCACTGTATATTATGTGTTGTTGTTGCTTAATTATCGGCCGCCACAATATTGTACTAAAAATTGTACTTTGTTATATTGCCCGAATCGCATAATGTTATATACTTCGTTGAAAATACAATTATTGTTCTGTTCTATTGCATGCCAATTAACAAGTTCATTATTATGATAAGCGGATTAGTGAGAATGAATGTCCGTGAACGAATGTCTGAATGACGAAGCCGATTTCCAATTAGTATCTCCAATTTCAATAATAACCAAACTTTCGCGCATCTAACCTATATCGGCGCCAATTAGAGAAGGCGCGAATATTATGGGTTTTTATTATCAATCCATATAGACCAGACTCTCTCTATTAACGCATACTTAGGGTTACAATTAGCCCTTATCCTTAATATTTATTCGTTAACGCTATCGATACATTTTTCTGCATTAACGTCTAACAGGAAATGTCATGTGTCAGTTCAATACACGGTATAATGTGAGAGAAACCGGCGCTAATGCATGAGTTGATAACTTGGGATATGGCTTTCAGGCCTTTGAAAAGTCGTATTTTTATCAACATTGGTCATAATTATATTAGTAAAAAATTGATCTAATGACAAAGAATTCGAAACTGAATGTGTAGCGAATGTTTATAATGGTTTCACAATAAAATGAAATCGGCGTTACCGAATTTTAAGCAACAAATCTGTGTTTCTTGTGGACATTAGGCAAACTTACTTCTGGTCATCTTAGTAAATTTACCGGTATATCAATTATCGTATTTATGTTGGAGGATATTTAGTTAAGTAACTTTTTGTTTTGTTTTTTATAACAACAGTTGGGAAAAAAATATAAGAACGGAAGTCTTGGATAATAAGAAAACCCGCATCTTACAGAAAATTAGATCCACATAAACAAAGCTATGTACTGACACGTCTCTTACTAAGAAACTATTATCTTGTTCATAGTTAACCGTTGTTTATTAATGAATATCACCAGGGAAAGTGCATTTGATTTTCAAACTGTTATATACATTGTCTTACATGTAAAAAATAATTATTATGATCCAACTTAACTAATCATGTATCTAGTTGTTAAAAAAATAACTATGTTATTTCTAATTAATTAATTTCTCTTAATCTGTGTTTTTTTCCATATATCAACATTTTCAATTATTCAAATGCATCATCTGTATATGAAAGTCGATGAAAACTTTAGTATTATAGTTGGAATTATAGTTGCACAATTTGTAATTTGTGAAAAAAAAATGGACGTAACAGGTAGTTCAATTTATTCATTATCTCCATAAGGTCGAGCAAAACTCTCGTATTATTGCTGAATATTTTTAATTAAATAGAATGTATGCTAAATTTACGCGATCTATATGATACTGAGCTATACGTATATTCACTTTGACATTGGGTTATGTAGATATGTGTAAATGTTTGTTAATGATAGACAACTTTTAAGTTTTCGTTTATAAAACATTATGTCTGTCTGTCTATAATACTAATTAATTAAGCAGACGTCTAATGTTATTTTTGTTTTTAATTGTTTTTTTTTTAAACGGTTTCAATCGTTTAAAAAAAATCAAAAGAACTCTATTGATTTAAACGTAATCAGGCACGAACGTAAATTAAATGAAGAAATGTATGAACTTAAGTGTTTCATCTGATTGCTGGAGATCGAATAAATCGCCGTTATTATGATTGTTAGAAGATAGATACCGTCCAAAGGATTCAGTCAGTTTATAGAACATCGTAAAGCTTAATTATTCTCTCATTTCCCGTTTTAATATGCGTTTAATCAGTTTTTTCAAAGAGCAAGCTCTGTACGATTATGAAAGCCAATGATATCAAAGTTATCGTTTTTTGATTGTTTTATTGCTATTGCTTTTGACCAGGACTTGATACCCTTATGCTATATAAATGAAGAAGCCTTATTGGCAATCTGATAATCGAGCATGTGCATAAGTATTACATCAGATAATAAGATTGTAAGTACAAAATTAAAAATGCCATTCAACTGGTTTGTTACCAAAACAGGTACGCAGACGATATTTTGTTAATTGTTGTAAAGGTTATACTTTTCTATTGGCCTGGTGGCTTAAAGGTTTTTAAAACGTACAGCCGTCTGAAGTTTTCCATTCTAATTCAGTACTGTACGAAGTTTGCATTTACTGTTTGGCTTCAGAGCTCCATAAAGACATATTTCTGCGTATTAAGTACCGAATATCCATTAACAAAAGAAATCGGACGAGTTCGTTAACAAAATGCATTACGTATTTTTATAGTCGATGAAGTTGCTTAACCACATGATCAATGTATCCATTTATGATTAATAGTGAATGTTAGCCTTTGAATCGATTGAAACATAATCAAACAAACTCGGATTTCAAAATGGCGTTAACGGTTGTAAATTCAATCGAGAACAGACCGTTTCAAGCGAAAACAGTCAGCTTCTGCTTACAAAATATTCAAATATTTCAGTCGCAATCATTCTACGGATTCGTCTCAAGTAGCAAAAGGGATTCTTGCAGATCATAACCATAGGAAAACAAAAAGTAATGCTTTCGAAAAAATATCGCTACATATTCTTCTTCTTCTTTTATAATAATGGCTAGCCTATGTTCAATACTGATTCAAATTTCATTATGGCCATTCGTGGGGGGGGGGGGGGGGGGGGGGTAGAAAAAAATAGATTGATAGGTTACCCGAGTTACTCAATCCACCCAGGAAAATCCTATCAACAGTGATAAAAAAGCAGCAAAACCTAACACCTTAAGCAATTAAGACTGAAATATATTATATACATATACAGTCAAGTTACCATTACCAGATCATTACCCATAGCGGATCACTTTGATGTTCAAGACTGCGTATCGCGATAAATAGTTGACATTTTTAGATGAAATTTTGCACACAGCATCTTCAAGGTCTGTTCTTTAAAATGCATTGGTTGAGTCGTAATTGGACCTAATCTTTGTAAAACATTTCGGTATATTTTGCTGACTTGTATATATGACTTTGTTGACTTCCATCTCGTTTCCAAATCGAGGTTGAACAATTTTCGCGGCCACATGCTATAACTCTGTTGGAAAGTAAGAAGTTTACACATTAATTTAAAGGCCATTTAGTAGTCTTTCTGCATTCAAAAGTCCATTTCAGTTTTGATTCGTGTTTAAGATTTACACCTTAAATGAAATGAAGAATTAGGGCAATAACGGATCAAGCGTGATAATATGCTTATTGATAATATATTATATTGAAATATATAATGCAAATCTTGTTGATTCTTACAATAAATGATATCAATCTTAATGTTTATTTATGTTCAATGTTCAGTGCTTTCCCTAGGATTTTTGTCAGTTTCCCCGGGGTTGATAGGGGTGGTTCGGGAGAGATGTCCCCTCCCGATGTTTTTTTTTTTTTTAAATTTAACGTGTCAATTGATGTTCTGTGGTGCGTTATAACTCAAATAAAAACAGCGTCAAAAGACATCATTTGGTGCGCTATGACTCTTCAAGAAATTCCCCCAGTCATTTAAAAATATAAAATATATTGTTTAATTGATTTAAAACTTTTCTGCATAGATAGTAAAATCCCGACTCGAACGAGTCCCCAATACATCCGATTTTATCAATCACTTTCTGGTAAATACTGACGATAAAAGCTCTCAATTAATTCTTAAACACAAACCTTGCCGTTTTTCTATTGTATCAAATAAATTTTAAGTGACTATTTATATTTTAACCTTTATTTATATTTTACCCTTTCCCGCATGGATACGCATAATCCCAACATAAGAGATAAAATTGTTACATGCTGAACACACAGTTTACATTGTTGCAAAACGCTATGTAGTATCCCTTTTAACACCCTATACTTCACAAAATACAAATCCATGAAATTACCTATTAATGTAAATGCGATAACTTGTTTATTGCACATTTTCTATTTCGAAACGATTCTGGCCTACTAGCGGGATATTTTGATTCCAGACCTTTTCCTGGCCATTTTGGGAAAAAATGCAATTTCGTGATTGGGAATTTTTTCGCGCAAAAAGTCCATCAATTTGGTAAAAAAACTAATGTCATTTAAATCTTTTAAATAATTAAAATAAGAAAAATATCATATAAATTATAGTTATATACTTTGTTAGATGTAATTGAAATACAATTGAGATAAAATAGTCATTATTTATACACTTCTTTCTAAAAAAGAGAATAATTGAAATGAGGAAAGAAATCCATTTTTTTTAAATATTTTGCTTTGGGAATGGGTCCGTTAAACCGACCCGTACATTGTAGATACACTAGGAAAAGGCCTGTATTCAAATTTCATTGGGCGCTTAAAAAGGTCAGCTAAGGTGAAAAATGGAGTTAAACAGCTAAGCCGAAAACATATTTGACAGAATTTTTTTATGCATGCCAGATGAAATTTGTAGAAATCATTTTTGTTGCACTAGAGCGGACTATAGAGTAAACATCCATCTTTGCATGTCATCAGTCAGTTTTTCCCCAAAAACTGGTCCTGCACTATTTCTTGATATAAACAGAAAACAATTTGATTAAGCCTGGTTATGAAGGACATATGATGATTATGCATGACCCTTTTTTCAATGAGGTCAAAGATCTGGTGTAGGATGCTAAAAAATTACATGTAGAACAATAATTAATATTTTTACTCAACAACTACGAAAGATATGAGAAAAGAAATAAAAATAACTCAAAAAGTACATAGATTATCTTCATGATTGAAAATTGTTATACATATTTATGTGATGAAGGGATTATGAATGACTCTTCATTTCTGCGGATGTCAAAAGGCTTTTTTTTCGTTTTGTCATTGCATTGCATTGGATAACTTTCTATTCCTCAGTCCAGAAATTGCAGAATGAGAAGAGTCAGCAAAATGAGGACAGCGCAAGGGCATCAACTAGTACAAATGGTTCGTTTTTTTACATTATTTATTGGTTTAGATTAATCAGATTTAGCCAGATATAGTCAGTCTAAAATAATTATAATTCATTCATTTTTTAAATGTTATTAGCTCAGCTGTTTTCGGAGATATTGTCATAGCCAGCTTGTCGTGGTGTCCGCTGGCGTCGTGCTTAAGCCTTAACATTTTGCTCTAAAATGAAAGTGCTCCCACCTACAACTTTGAAACTTCTGACAAGCTTTCATTTATTCAAAACTGCACCTGCAGCCGAGCATTGGCATCTGTTATGCGGTGCTCTTGTTTTAAAATTACTTTAAGGTGAAACAAAAGTGGCCCTATCTAAAATGTCAAGGTCAATCATCAATTTTGTCCCCAAAACAGCTTGTCAAATTAACATATTTTTGTATTCATGCAGCAATTTTTTAATAACATACCTTTTTAATTGAATTTTATAAACAATTCCAGGTTGTTTTTTTCCTTCTTTGAAACACGCCGAATATTGGCCCTTTCCCCTAGATGTATTTTTCCCCTCTGACAGAAATTTTGCCCCAAACTGAGATTAAAAAAAAACACAAAAAACTTTTAATTCAGAAGTTTTAAGCCCCAATTTGGAAAGATATATCCTTTATTACATTGGGAGTGGGGCTGAAAAAAAATGAACGAAAAGAAAACACTGACAAAGGTATCTATTTCCTTACCAAGAATTGAAGTTCTTTTCACAGTTACTTTACAGATATATTATTTTGATTATTTATAACTCGAATGATTGATTTGTCAAAGTTTTTTTTAAATGATATAATTATCATTTCTTTCATGTTCATTACATACCTGTGGACTTATGTCCATAGATACATGATCAACTCTGGCTATGATCTCTTTTAAACCACAGGCCTTGGTTGTCAGTGATATCTGATTAGGTCATTTTGGACTGTCTACAGACCCCCCCATCACGACCACCCCGACCCCCCCCCACTCCCCGTTGGATTGGACATAATCCAAGGGAAGTAATAAGCTTTAAAGGGAGATGATATCTATACCTGCCAAATCGAAATGATAAATAATTTTTTTATTTCAAAGCAGCGCAGTAAGGGGCATTGTGTTTCTGACGAACACATCTCTTGTTGGGTCACTAGGTCAAAGGTCAAGGTCACTGTGACCTCTAAGAAAAAAAAATTCTGAAAAGCTTTAGAAGCCGAGCGTGGCACCCATTATCAGTTGCTCTTGTTTAACTTCCTTATGTATGTTGAATATCATCTAAATAGAAACAAAATAGCCTATGATATTTTTTTTTCAGCTCCCTTACAGCTGTCAAATAATGAGGCCTGTAGATCGCTTGAACAGGACTTTAGAAAGGAGAAATTGATAGGTATGTGTTTATGTGTTAAGCCTTTTTTTTACTCTAAAAGTTAGAATTTCAATACAATCTATGATAAGAAAGTTAAAATGTGACAGCATTAGAAGCATTCTTTTTTCCTCAATTTGTGTAAAGGACATGACCTTCCATTTTAGGGATAAATATGGAACAACTGAGATGTTGGATATTAATAGATATACTTCAATTTTAAGTTAATCTGTCTCTGATGTGTGCTGAATTACAGCTTCATGTCTAATAGCAACTACACAGATGCAAACGAAAGTAATAATGCATGAGGGCATAATAGGAATGAAGTTATTGATTTCTTTGTTAATTAGGCAAATTACATGCGAAGAAAATAGGACGTGAACCTCCAGTTCAGCATTTCAACATAATGAAAAAGCAAACAAATAAGCAGAAAATAAATAGATTACAGCTACTTTCAATATTTATTTTCATATCCACACGTAATCATATTTAATAGATAGTTTCACTCGATGCTAAATGTTGTGATATATCATAAAAGTGTCTATATTTGTTAGCATGTTTACACATACTGCTTTGCAGGACAATGTGTACAGGTACACATCCGTAACTTGAGGGAGCCTTTGGCCGCTAGAAAAGTTAGGGAACTTGACAATGGACATGTTGAAAATCTGAGAAGAAGTTTTTTAAGCTCTGGGGTTCAACAAACGAAACTTCTGGCAGGACTTCTAGTTAAGGGGGGCCCAGATGATTTGCTTATACCAGGAAACGCAGAAGTGGAGGTGCTGGGAGGCAATCACACTCGAGCAGCAATCGAGTCCCTGTTCTCCAGTGGGATGATGGGAGGAACTGTTCTGGTGACATTATTTGAAAACCTTACTGATGAGGAGGCCTTGCTGATTGGAGTTAGCCACAATCAACAAGATGAAGAAGCCAAATTCATGTCATTCATAGACAAGGTGTTGATAATAAAAACCATCAAGACGATATCAAAACAATGGTCATCATCTGCAATGAAAATCTTTGGGTTCAAGGTAAATCACTCTATTTGTATGTATGAATAGTTTACATATTATTATATTATGATTTATAACATAATGCTTGAAATATGAGTTATTATAAACAATCGATCATTAACAGGCTAATGATATTAATTTTTAATGATAGGATCACAAATTATGTAATTTCATTGCTGTTGTCAGTTTTGCATTTAGAAGTTTCTTAATTCAATCTTTAGTTTTGATATTATTTGAATTAATCATCAATACAATTAATATTTTCTACAGTCACTTGCCGAGACTAGGAACAAGCTCAGGACAATGGCTGCTGTGGCAGATCTGGACCAGGAACTGTTCAAGAAGATTGTGGAACTCGCTCGTGCATATAAAGGGGTGACACCAATCAAACAGACTGCGTTCACAGCATTTGTTACCAAGTCTGTTGAAGAGCAGAGCAAACTTCTTACCTCCTGGGAACGTGAAGGGTTTGAACAATTCAAAAAAGAAATGTAAGTTCACGTGTTTTATAACTTTTTATTGAGGAGCTGACGTTTTGCAAATCATCTAACATTTTTTATATAAGAACTTAAGTTGGCTAGTTATACTGTAGCATTCATACTGTAGTGTTTGTGATTTAATAAAGACACTTACCCCGTTATAGTTGCAATTCTTTCATTTATTCTGTTACTTCAGCCGAAGTGATGCGAATCATGATTTATCTGTGGACAGTTGTTAAATTAGTAAAAAAAAACACACTGAAACTTTAAATTTAAGTTAACTATGTTTAAATTGTTATGTTCAAGCAAGTTACACATAATTGATTAATATATGGCTTGTTGTACTTTTTAATCTAATAAGGTAAACTGGATGTTTGGTGCAACTGCTGTTTTGAGTAACTGGACCCAGATTGATATTTTAAGGATCAACATTCTAAGAATTCATGTTGTTTTTTTGTGCCTTGTGTGATTTTAAAACTAAACACCTTTATTATAAGGTCTATTAAGTATCACATGAATAAAAGGATAATGAATGGATAAACATGACGTACTTAGCATGACTTATTTTAGGGCTCGACCTTGACATATAAAATGTTAATTTGATTTAATAAGGTGAATTCTTTAAACCCAACTTAGATTTTAATGAATACTTTTTGCACTTGCAGGAGAATTACAGGCACAAAGAAGAAAATATGTCCAGAGGTAAAAATGATATTCGTTGAAATGTCATATAAGTGCCATTCATCATAAATATTAAATGTTGTAAAAATATAATAACTTATCATATCATTGCTCCTGAGAACATACCTTGACAAAAGTATTCACAAAGTTTTGACATAACATAAATCTGTAAGAAACCACAATTAACATCAGTTCAGACAAGTGCACAAATGATTTCTTTGCACATATTTTATAAAAACCACTTGGTCAGACATAATGTTTACCTCACTGTATTTATTTTTTGTCCTCAACCTTACAAAATTCAGGAAATGAAACGGTCAAATATTCATAGAAACAATCATTTACTGAGAGCAGCAAATTTTCTTAGATAGTTTAACTTGTCCTCATTGCAAATACAACCATTATAGTGAGGAATAGCAGTGTTACTGAAATGATTCTCTACACGAAACCTTTTACCCTTATTAAATTGTAATGAAATTATGGTCACTTTTCTTTGTGAATAATTTCTAATTTTTTATGATGTTTTATTTTATTTTATTTAAGGAAAACGAAGCTGATGACAACCGAGATGATGATGAGACTGAACATGATGGTGGATGCAGTGCTGCTGATCATGCAAAGCAGGAAGAAATAGAAAGCCTTAAGGTGATTTAATGTCCAATAACCAAAGTATAATCATATAGGGTTTTAGCCAGACTAAGAACATGCCAATGGGAGGGGAACACTGAAAAATCGTAGTTTGAAAAAAATGTGTTCATTGTAGTTAATATATTGCGCTGTTTCATTTTTAGTACCTTCGTTCAAGCATCCATTTAGCTTATATTTCATGAGGTATGATCCTTATACAACTGTCCGATGCTAATACTAACTTCATCAGTTTGTTACTCTATCAGATTATTAATAGTTGTTAAACAGATGTTGGATGTGTGTGTATTTTCAATAATATTGTCAAATGAAAGAGGGACAAAAAAGGGTGGGGTATATTTAAGTGCATAAAAAAGGTGGGACAAAACAATGGAAGGGCCCCTCCCCTGCCATTCTGCCTTTGCTAAATCCCTAGATTTACAAAATATTTGACCTGTTATGGCAGCTATGAAAGACTAAGCAGAAAGATGGAGACTCTTGAGTCTCAACTGGTGATACAATAATTAAAATAATGTTTGATGATATTTCCTTTGAAATGTTTATATTAATAACGATTTTCCCTTTGGAAAATACAATATAAAAACAATACTGTTAACACACTTTGTTACACTATGATATAGAATATTGGACTTTTGGTTCATGTAGAGATTATTATTTTCTTTTTAGAAACAAATGGATGTTTTGAGGAAGAAGTTGAAGGATGCTGAGGAAGAAAACGTTCAACTTAAGGTAATAGAGATATTTTATCTGCAGGCTAACTAATAGTGCTATAAAGGATCTTACACCATCACATTGCATTGTCAAGGGTTAAAACATGATGAAGAGAAATACATGTATAATAATATACATCCTTTAATTTTGTTAACAAGTTGTCAGGTCACTTGAAGTGACTCACTTCTACTTACTATATAAGAAAAAACTTTACATAACGAATGACCATGAATCTCGCATATACAATTACATGAAACTTTATATACAAATTGCAGGGGAAATGCTTGTAATAATGTCACCATTTTGTCATTATATTAAGCACAATCAATAAAGTGCAATAACATTTACATCATCTTTATTTGAGTCATGCATGGCTTTTGCTACAAAAAAAGGGTATTTTACAGTGTGCAAGTAATATGTTTTTTCTATTCCAGGTTACAAAGTGATGTTCATTGAAGACAAGATTCAACATGAGGTTGAACTTAATGGGCTTCGACCATTTGGAAAACAACTTGATTGAACAAAATTATTTCTGAAAATTTGTTAATAGTTTGTAAATTTACAAAGTGTTGGAATAACCAAAGTTGTGCTTTTAATTTACAAATTATGGATTTGTTAAGAACCTTTGAATTTATCAAGTATTACTGTTTTTTTTTTAATTGTTAAAAATCTATGAATTTACTAAGTATTTCTGAAATTGTTTAATAATGCGTCAATTTACGAAGTATGGTTTTGTTGAGAAACTTTGTATTTACCAAGATTTCTGAAAAAATTTAATAGTGCGAAGTATGCTTTTGTTCAAAATCTATGAATTTACCAAGTATTTCTGGAAGTTTTTAATAGTGGGTAAATTTATGAAGTATGGTTTTGTTAAGAATATATGAATAAACAAGTATTTATGAAAAAAATTTATAGTGCGTAAATTTACAAAGTATGTTTTATGAATTCACCAAGTATTTCTGGGTTTTTTTAAGTGCGTAAATTTACGAAGTATGTTTTGTTAAGAATCTATGAATTCATTAAGTATTTCTGAATTTTTTTAAGAGTGCATATTGAGTAAATTTACGAAGTATGTTTTTGTTATGAATATAAGAATTAACCCTTTACCACTTAGATACGTATTTTTACGCATTTGTTATCCATAAGAAAGTTAAATTTAATTCAAGAACTTTCTTACTAAAGTTTTAAAGGCTTCCTTTCCGACCCTTAGATACTGAGGATCAGCATTGAACAGAATAAAACCTGAACAGACTGCAAGGTACTGGCAGGCTATTCTGGTTTAATGCTTTTTGCACATAGCCATTTTCACTTTGCTTCTGAGAGGGAAAGGGTTAAACAAGTATTTCTGAAATTTTTTAATAGTGCGTAAATTTACGAAGTATGTTTTTGTTAAGAATCAATGAATTCACTAAGTATTTCTGAAATTTTTTAATAGTGCGTAAATTTACGAAGTATGTTTTGTTGAATCTATGAATTCACCAAGTATTTCTGAAATTTTTTAATAGTGCGTAAATTTACGAAGTATGTTTTTGTTAAGAATCTATGAATTCACCAAGTATTTCTTTTTTTTTAAAGTGCAAATTCACAAAGTATGTTATCTATGAATTCACCAAGTGTGTCTGAAATTTGTTAATAGTGCGTAAATTTACGAAGTATGTTTTTGTTTAAAAAAATTCAGAAATACATTCTTATCATACCCCCCCAGAAATACTTGGTGAGTTCATAGAAATAGTGCGTATATTTACTAAGTATGTTTTTGTTCAGAATCTATGAATTTACCAAAATTTATGAGAAGTTTTTAATAGTGCGTAAATTTACGAAGTATGGTTTTGTTCAGAATCTCTGAACAAGTATTTCTTTTTTTTTTTAAGTTCGTAAATTTACTAAGTATGTTTTTGTTAAAAATCCCAATAATAGTGCGTAAATTTACGAAGTATGGTTTTGTTAAGAAAATATGAATTGACCACATATTTCTGAAAATTGTTAATAGTGCATAAATTTACGAAGTAAGATTTGGTTGAGAGTATTTCTGAAAAGTTTTACTAGTTCGTAAATTTACGAAGTATGTTATTTTTAAAGAATATGAATTTACCAATTATGTCTGCAAAGTTTTAATAGTGTGTAAATTTACGAAGTATGGTTTTATAGAAGAATATGAATTTACCAAGTATTTCTGAAAAGGTTAAATAGTGCGTAAATTTACGAAGTATGTTTTGAATAGATTCTTAACAAAACATTCTTCGAAAATTCACCAAGTATTATTGAAATTTTTTAATAGTGCGTAAATTTACGAAGTATGTTTTGTTAAGAATAAATTCACCCCAAGTATTTCTGAACGTTTTAAATAGTGCGTAAATTTACGCAGTATGTTTTTGTTCAGAATCTATGAATTTACCAAGTATTTCTGAAAGTTTTTAATAGTGCGTAAATTTACGAAGTATGGTTTTGTTAAGAATCTATGAACAGGTTTTTTTTAATAGTGAGTAAATTTACGAAGTATTTTTTGGTTAAGAATCTATGAATTTACCAAGTATTTCTGAAAATATATAATAGTGCGTAAATTTACGAAGTATGGTTTTGTTAAGAAAATATGAATTAACCTCATATTTCTGAAAGTTTTTAATAGTGCGTAAATTTACGAAGTATGTTTTTGTTCAGAATCTATGAATTTACCAAGTATTTCTGAAAGTTTTTAATAGTGCGTAAATTTACGAAGTATGGTTTTGTTAAGAATTTATGAACAGTTTTTTTTTAATAGTGCGTAAATTTACGAAGTATTTTTTGGTTAAGAATCTATGAATTTACCAAGTATTTCTGAAAATATATAATAGTGCGTAAATTTACGAAGTATGGTTTTGTTAAGAAAATATGAATTAACCTCATATTTCTGAAAATTTTTAATAGTGCGTAAATTTACGAAGTAAGATTTGGTTGAGAGTATTTCTGAAAAGTTTTACTAGTTCGTAAATTTACGAACTATGATTTTTCTCCCTTAAAATGTTCGTAAATTTACGAATAATTTCTTAGTTGATGTCAAATGTGTTCTTTTTGCATTAAAAATGTTCGTAAATTTACGCACTTTTTTAGGAAATATACAAGTTTGGTAATTCCTGTTCATGCATTTTGATTCAAGGTTCAATTTGTGTGCAATAAAAGTGAGAAAAAAACACCTGTTTTTCTTCATTTTGCAACGAAAAAAGGGAATATCAAAGGATATTCCCTCATAGAATTCCGATGCGTTATAAGCAATCCTCGTAGTGTCACACAATTTAACGACAGGGACATAACTTTCCAAATTATTCAATCGTTTCGAATTGCAACGAATTATAATTTTCAGGTTTTCGGATCGTCAAATGATGCATTTAATGGATATTTTAGAGCATGGTAAATGTTCCTTATTACTGTTTCCTCACAAATATCATAACTTCAACGAGAATTTGCGAATCTGAAACAAATTGTTTCAATTTTTTCAATTTACCAAAACGAGAAAAGGTCCCTTTAAACAATAATACAATTGTATATTTGCTGATCATGTACTGACCGCAGCTTCAGTAAAGTGTGCAGGTATGTCAGCAAACAAGTAGCAGGAGCCTTCAAATGCCATCCAGCCATCTGGACAATCGGTTCCCTCGGAGGCTGTTGACATTATTCGTTGTGTATGCCAAATATGCCATATATGGTAAAAATTAAAATTTCTTTATTTCGCTAAATGTTTGCATGATTTACAACAATTTGCAAACATAAACACAATTAGTGTATACCCGATCGTAACAATTAGCAATCGTACTATATTGCTTTTAAATAAATTCTCTAAAGACTAGCTCGGTCGGTGCAGTTCTCAAATGTCAATGAACAAATCCTGATTTTGAATCACGAGCACTACACAAATTTAAGCTATGGTGCTTGATTCAAATCTGTGTTAATTTTAAATGTGTGTAACCCCGGATGAATAGTTTTTTCTTGCTATATTGCTCTCTTTTGGAATAATATTGTGTGAAAAAACGTTCTATTTTGATTCAGATGGTCATAAGTTCTCTTATAACGGTTTGTAAACCGTATGTACAGTTAATTAAAAGTACATTACACTTTAAAAATAAGCACACGGTATGTCTGCATACATCTTAAGGAAATTTGATTTTTTCTGACTTTGTAAGATAATTGATTTGAAATAACGAATGATAAAATGAAATAAGGTTATATTATAGCTATTGGATAATACAATAAAACTTATTTTATTTCTATGTATCTAATCGTTTGTATAATTTTTGCAAGATTTTACAAGGTGTTGATACGGGGACAAGATTAATGAAATTGCAAAATACCCATAAACAATGGACATCGATAATTTTTGGTTTTAAACATTTACACGCTATTTCAAATACTTTTATTTTTTTACAAAAATGATTAGCCATATTGTTAAAATCATTACTTTTATCTTTTATGCAAAAACTAAATCATACACTACGAAAAAACAATAACATATTGTTTACCTGCCAAAAAAGCGAATAGAATAACAAGACCGTGTTGTTTCGACATTATCCCTTCTATATAATGAAGTTCGCGAACTGATAAGAGTCCTAGCGTGAAATAACGCGTACAAGTGTCCCGATGCAAAGACAAGTGATTTTTATTACGCCTTTCCATTACATACCATTTAAGCAGACTTGTCCACAAACATTTTCTGAATATTGACATGCATGTCGCGGCACTTTCGACTTTGACTGAAATGTTGCTTAAGTTATACACACAGATTGGACGAACATTATATTTTAATAAACATTTAGAGCAAATAAATAGAAGAGAGCAATACATACCAAGTGCAAAATATACGCATTTATTGAGTTATTTGAACATACGAGACTAATTTCAATGTACAAGATGGCGTTCGGAACACAGGTCAGGCAGAATTTAAATCTCGCATACAAAATCAAGCATTACAAAAAAGGCATACCACACGAACATGTTGTTTTAAACACGACCTGAGCAACACAGAAATCAATTATAAAAACAATGTTTTATGTATGTCTTATGTTTTCTAATTTTTATTTTTAATCTTAAACTGCTATTTAAATTGCTTTTCCTTATTCAAATATACGGTTAAAGCATGAAAACATTGTATTAAATCAAGACGCCGCATAAGCCGAAACATCGTCAGGATATTTAAAAGAAGCAAATATTAAACAACAAATGGACTTGGGCGTACGAAGTCTCGCACATTATCAAAGCATTTCATTGATATTGTTACGTGCCATGGTGAACACTACTGAGTATGTACAAGTAGTTTATGGTCTTATTTATCAATGTTTAAATAGTGAAATGTCTTCCCTAATTTCAACTTCATGAAATTTACAAATGTCAGACACTTGTGGGAGATCTTTCTTATCGTTCGTATCATGAAACTACGAGGTCAGTTCAACTTTAACGTTCATATACATTTGCTTAAAATAGAAAAACCTTTTCTTTTAATAACACAATATATAGACGTAGTACAATAAATGTTTATATTTTAGTAAGATTGCACACGGACCTAGCGTAGGATAATCAATTCGATTAAATGTAATTTAATTCATTTACAATATTAGCACTTTTTAACCTGAATTTTCGGCATGTTCTTATGTTTTGTTTATTATTTTTAAAAAGAAGTGTATTATGTGTGGGAAACTGATCAGTCCTTTAGTTGAATGGTTTAAACGGAGTCGCAGATGAGACATGCGTGAGTACTTTGTGAGGTGATAAAGAGACAACCATGTGAAATTTTACCAAGTAACAGAAATAATACAAACCATGAGATGGCCACACATGAGTGTAATTAATTGTTGAACGAGCATTAAGTTGAATATATATAGATTTGTAACTTATTATTCATTAAATGTTGTAAGTTTTTGGAGCTTAATACTTCCAAATCGATAAAGCAATTAAATGGATACTAACAACATCGTTTGTAGGTTCCCCAACAATTAATAATCAATGCCTGACTTATTTTCCCCTGAACAAAGCTGCCACGGCTCTGATGGGATGATAATATGGTTGTCATGTCTGTTACAAAGGTCTATTTAATATATGCATGTTTATATATATCACCCTCTATCATTATATATCCCTTAATATAGACACATATAAAATGCTTAACGTTCACACATAGGTGGCAAAATTTGAATATTGGTGCATTCATTAAAAAATAATCATTAATAGCTTTTTTGATAAAATATTAAGTCCGCTTGTATTCGAACGCACGCCTGTAAAGCTTGCACATGTGTAAACAAATATGGCATAATAACCTAATTGGTATCGAAAGTGCATATGTGGATGGACATGGTCCTCAATGTCTTTATGGGAATTATATTCGTAACTAGATTTCTTTTATGTTCGTTTTGTACAAGATGTTTTCGGATTATTATATTTGTGTCGCGGTTTTAATCGCTAGTTAAATTGGTCATGACTACGAAAGCTTTTTAAACGCATATTAATGAATAGCCTGCCCTAATTCTACAAAACAATTAATTCTAAGACAGACCGGGTTCAGTGCGTCAGTCTACTACTTTTTTAAACGTTGTCTTTTATCCGCAGCTTCAATTCACACGCGATTATTGAATTAGGCGTATAGTATTCACACTAAATTTGTTTTTAAACTTAACGTTTACTCTTCTTTGAGGTTTACAAATGTACCAATACACGAAATAAATCCATCATGTCAATCTCCACGCAGAGTTTTCGTTCCTTGCTCTCACATACGTGAATGTAATGTAACCGTCGTGAAAGAGATTGTCATCATGTCAAATTTTGTAGCAGAAAAATAGACGTAAATCTGTCAGTACACGAAACACGTTACTCTTAAAAACCCGTTTCAATGTGAAGCATACATAATTATAACATGAAACCGTTATTATCAAACCTTTACAAATTGATTTGTTTACATTATTTTGTTCCATAGAGCCTTCACGTGCGTGTACTAAATGAGTGTCTAAATAATTGCCCGCCTGTGTATACTCTTTATATTTTTGGCGAATGTCGGTCAAAATATACTACTTGTATACACACAAATAAGTAAATATTGATCTTGAAATTGGTTTTAAGCTAAAACATTAAACATCATAAAAATATAATTATCCAGGTCTGTAATATTTAACATATCAGCATACTGAAACGTTGTATATATGTCGTGATTTGTTATAAGCGTTACGTAAGAGTTATTTAAATAAACTTCCTGATAGATATCAAACTTCCTGATTAATGGTTGAAAGATTATCAATGCAGTACGTTTTATTAATTCACAAAAGCCTCATTGTATATCGTTGAAATACTCAGTTCTAAGACATATATCAGTATAAGCGGATATGATATTATAATAAGTGATTTTTTATATGAAATAAATTACTTTGTGATTGAATAATTGTATTTAAGCGCATTGAAAAAATATGGCAACAATTGATGCATTTGTCATTGTGGTTATTTGTGGAGCCATCGCGGTTAAAGGTAATAGTTTTGTTCAAATCATTATAATATTGTCGACAAAATCAACGCTATAAAGATCATGCTATAACACGTGTAACATTATTTCTTATTTTCTCATCGATAACCTTCTACCTTTAAATTGTGTATTTCATTGTAGGTCAATCAACGTGTTCCGATAAGTGTACAAAATGCTCAGGGCAAATGTGCGAACGCTGCATTGATAGTTACTATCCCAGTGGTAAGGACTGTTTGCAGTGACAGCTTCAACTGCAGGACATGTGACACGGCTGGTGTGTGTACATCATGTAAGACAGATTTCTTTAGTGCAATATGTTACAACCCATGTGGATCAGGATTCATCAATGGTACGTGTGATTTTCATGCAGGCCAATTGTCAGTGTAAAGACGGGTTTTATTCATCGTATTGCAGTCAGGCTTGCTCGGATAGATGTCAAGATGTGTGTGATAAAACGAGTGGTCTGTGCAGGTGTACACCCGGTTTCTATGGACTAGCATGTAACAGATGTATGAGTACTTGTGCCGAATGTACCAATTCAACGTCGTGCTGTGTATGTCCAGCCGGCAAATATAGAGAAACGTGCAATATGGACTGTGCTACAAAGTGCAGTAACGAAGCATGTGACATGAACACTGGCAAATGTGAGAAATCATGCACTGTCAAATGCCAGAATTGTATAGATGACTACAGTTGCACGAATTGTGTTAACGGATATTATGGAACAACATGTGAACATATGTGTCCTATTAATTGTGAACTAGGTTGTTACATGAGAACAGGTGGGTGTCACAATTGTTCCATAAGCTGGTATGGTGAGCAGTGTAATAAAAGCTGTCCTACCAAATGTAGACATGGATGTGCTAAGTTTTCAGGTAAATGTGAAGAATGTTATACTGATTACTATGGTGACCGCTGTGAATTTAGTTGTTTGGAATGCAACGGTGAATGTGTGCAGGAAAGTGGTACGTGCAATGAATGTTACCCTGGACGTTATGGACTGTTTTGTGAACACGCATTTCCTTTAAGTTGCCTGGATAATATGTGTGATAAAACAAACGGTCATTGCTTCGAATGCATACATGGATTCTCTGGTGAGCTATGCAATGTGTCTTTATGTCCTGCTAATTGTTTGAGTTGTATCGGCTTAAAGTGCAATATGACCGGCAGAATATGTACTAGAGAAGGTGTGTGTATTAACGGATGTGTTACAGACTTCATAGGACCGTCATGTGACAGAACGTGCCCCACACACTGTGCACAAGTGCCGAATGGAAGCAGGTGCTCTAGCGACGGAGTATGTAACAATGGATGTACGCTTCATTATTATGGCAGTTGGTGTGAGAACGTGTGTCCAGCATAGTGTCTATCGGTTGGTACCGGACACAGATGCGTTGATAATGGAACATGTAAGGAAGGCTGTATTGCAGGGTACTCAGGAGAAAGATGCGGTAGGATTAAACAAATTGATATTATGCATTGACCGTTAATAAATAGTGTGTAGCCCCTTTTTAGAAAAAAAGATGTATAATGAGGACCTCCGCGTCCAGAATTACCATGTCCGCCCTCTAGCTCGAAAATTATAAATCTCATCATTAAACTAGATAATAATAGATGTGAGCTTAGTGCGTCGACCGAGTGTGTTCACCAGCCAGGTGGCATTTTGAATATTGACCATTGAATTATAAACATTGTAAAACGTGACCAAATTAATAGCTCGCCCTCTCTCTAACTCAACGAGTTTAAATTGGACCTGCACCAGCATGACACTTGTTGATAAGAGTAGTACCTTTAATATCTCGCCCAGCTAGGTCGCCTAAAGCACTTCTGAATTTTTACCCAATGAATTAAAAAATCATGACCAAGTTAAGCTTGTCTGCTCTGTTACGATTTTGTTACCATTATATCTCTTCCAGAATCGATAAATAGAAAGAGTGTTTGAAAAACTTCTTAAGAATGTCCCATAATTAAACAGAATGCGCAATGAACAATTCCAAACGAACACTTTATTTGTTTTCATCGTTTTAGAATTAACGTTCGCATTATATACGTGGGCATTAAATCTCGAGCACAATTGATAACCGACCATATCACCTGAATAACTTTTGAATAATAACAATTTCATTACAAAACAATAATACCATTTAACGTAAGACAAAAAGTTATAATTCTGAATTTTATAAAAAGGCAAATTAACTGTTCCAACAGGGCAACGAGATGACTCACTTCCCCCGGACGACTGTAAATCTGCTAGTACAGCAGGAATCGTGGCAGGTTCGTTTTTGGTGGTGTGGCCCTAACAGTTGCATGTGGGGTGATCGCACTTGTAGTGTGGATGAAGAGGTATATGTTGTGTTATATTCTTTATAAGCCCTTATTATATAAAAGCAAAGACAGTGCACACTTTTCAAATCAATGTTTTATTTTCAAATATTAATATTGACTTTTGAACATATTGCATTTATACAATTTTTGTTCTGTTGGGTTTCTACCATATTTGTCACTCATATGTGTATAAATATGAGATATAAGCATTGATATTAATTTCAGGAAGAAACCTACAAATACTAATGAATATTATAATACACAGACATTTGGAGCCGGTAAGATATATAAATAATAAATGTTAAAGTTTGAGAGGTAGCCATTTTGTCATTTGGTGTTTTATTTATTTAAATTTGTTTAAACATGACAAGAGATCATTGCATTATTTTACGGAAATGCTAATAATTTAAAATCACACATAGCAAACACTCAAAACTGTAATAATTTGGGGTTGAAATCTGTTTACCTAGAAAGTTTTAACAATCTTTATTGCATCCAATATATGAAAACAAAATGGCTATTACGTAAAATTTATAATGTAATTTGTTTTCTATCTTTACTTAAAATGTTTTTCGAGCATTATTTATTTCCAATCACATCTCATATGAATATACCTGCGGTATATTTGAGCCAGATGCCAAAATTCAAGTATTATTGCCAAATATTTATATAAAGACCATTCCATTTTTGGTGATATAAGTGTTATTCATGGTGTCATGTGTTTTATCTATCGGATTAAAATCAATAAATTCACATTTCTTTTCATCGCAGCCAGATATTTAGTTTGTAATTAATAAAGTAATGAAATCCAATTTCATGCAATAAAAACTGGATAGTAATTGTGTATGTTAAGAGCATGCACACACTACAGAGGCATTTAATCATTAATCAACACGCGCCTTCCGTTCATAGGCAATAAAGCTTCCAATCCTGACAAACCTAGAGCAGATACCGAGTCTAACTACACAACTTTGGGCGGCAATCCGGAAGAAAAACATACCTATTCCAGTTTGGACCAATGATATTCGTGAAAAATGTTACTGTATTTTGTGTCATCTTCAAATTGACATAAACGAAACACCCCGTGAATCAATACAAACGCAAAAAAAATAATCTCAGTGTGGCGTTCATCTACAGATTCAATTTTATTTTGTATACATCTTCCTAATTTGGTCGTTAAGTTGTTAAAGTTTTATTTAGATCTAATTGCTACAAAACGCACAATGCGTGAAATTAAAAGAATTGTTGTACAATCCACTACTACTCAAACATGTTTAGCTTTAAACGTTATCAAATCGGTATTAAGCACGTTGATTGGGGTTTTAACAATATGAATATCGTCAAGACAACACAGCGGATACATGTATGTTTTTTATGTTCACACAATTTTACAATTACGCAACTTACCGTTTCAATGCAAAATGTGACTCTGGTAAAGCTTTTGATAAAAATACAAAAACAATATTTTACTAATCGTTTACGGTCGATACTTTTCTGAAAATGTTTCACAATTTACGCCAAATTTATACCCTTTAATATTTGGAATAACGCCTCGAAGATAAAGAACGCATATATGTTCTTCTTGACTATGAATGTTCCAAATTTTGATTGCATATCGCCAAGGCATGCTTTGTTCCGATGTTTTAGTTCATGCTATGAATATGATAATTATAATTTATATGTGTTTTTAGTACGTATCTTATGGAATATTATTACATATTTCTTCTTTGTTTAGAGTTATAATTTTTGTTGGAGCTTATCCAAGAGGCAGGTAAACTTAATTTATATTGTCCATGTACGAAGCTGACTGAACAACACAGAACTTATATCTACAAAAATACAACTCCAAAGATATCATCAAGGAAGAAAAGTCACCAAAAGAAAACCCTATTTTGAGACCGATGGACCGATTGCTTACACCTGAGAAGACAAAACAGATGACAACACATTACTATACAACACAATTATATTTAATTGACTTGATACATAAACTGCAATTACATTTTGCTGAAACATTAAACAATTTAAGTCCAATCAAACTAAAACGTAGTTTCTTGCTACGTTGTACTTGTATATTATAAGCAAACATTCTCGAACTAAGTAGGGCAATGTTGTATACACTTGTCGTTGTAGTGGTAATGGCAAACATCTATCATTAAACATTTCATTCGTAGCCGGTTTATTTAAAATATATTGTGTTACTAAATCAGTGTTAATATTGACTCGGCGGATTGCATCTGATGTAAAAATCGATATTCATATTTAAACTTTGATTCCAACTCTAATGAACGATAATAATCATAACTATTTAATGTATTACAAGTGAATATTAGAAGAACAAATCGTACTATAATAATCAGTATTGTTTAAATACATGAATTTAATACAAGCGAATATAAAGAATAAAAAACTATAATCAAAAATATGATTTTTTATTTCGTTTTCCAACCTTAAACGTGTTCGTGTAAGAAATATATTTTATAACTGACATGCTCTATATACATTTAGTTTATTAATGAAACTATAATGTATATAATTGCGTTATGTGTTTGCATTACGAGACTTGAGTCTTGATAGAAGATTATTTTCTCACGAATGGTACAGCATTGTATGCAACTAATGAAACATGTAAATGCTGTCCCATATCGCCCTGGTAATTTATATGAATGGGAAAAAATAGCACCGTGCTTCAAAGAAAACACAGCACATCAACGTAGCTCATAACTATGAATGCACTGTGTTGTCCATGGTTTTTAATATAACCTTCCTATGTCAACAAAACACATCTCTACAAATAGCACTTCTAATGCAAATGTTTAATAATTCGTAAGAAACGGATCGTGATATCAACTTTGAGTTGTATATGTCGTTATTTGAGATCACAGTCTACCTGGCTGTTTTTCAATCATTCAAATACAAAGCTAATGCAAGTATATAACTGGTTACCAGGTTCAAAGAAAGTTTGACCATTATCGATATTTTTTTGCAAATTTTTGAAGTGCATTCAGATAACTAAATCAGTTCAATTATTTGATTTAAAAAGACATGTGTGCTATACAATGATTTTCGGCTGTTGGATAATCTTAACAGCTTTGTACTATAATACCAGCTCGTAACGCACGTGTAAAGCATGTATATAAAAAGTATCCTAATTGAACGTATTCAGAATCTGACACGTTCTGTCATTTTATATCATACTTTATAAAAGATATTATGCAACAATATTAGTCGGCGAGAGATTAGAGAGCTTACACACGCAATTCCTAGATGAGTTTAATAAGGCATGGTACTAATGAACAACGTTCTTTGTTGTCACATGCTTTTAAAGAAGCAATTAAAATTTAATATTTAGGTTAATGCTATGATAATATCCTGACAGATGCTAACAAAGCGTGACGTCTCTTTACGTAGAAACGTCATTTCAATGAACTAAACTAACGCACTTTGCCAGTTGTGCAAAAAGTAGCCATTATACGCTCAAAATCTATATTACACATGTTCATTAAAAATATTCATGTTCATTAAAAAAAAAAATTTGGCATGTGATAAAACTAACATCATAAACCAATTAAGTTGTATTAAACATTTATGTAATTTGTATCAAACGGTTGTATAGGCGCGACCAACTACTACGTGTACCTTTTATAACAACTTAAACGCACCCTTATTCCGGAATAGTTGAACCACCTAGTAAACTGGCTTTAATCATAATTGGTATTCGATGAGATGAGCGTGCCAATATTTCCTTAGAGCAATATGTAAACATTCGTGATACAGAGAAACATGATACGATTGTTGATTTGGAGCAATGTTAAAATGCGCTTAATTTTTCAAGGATTAATTATGTTAGAAAACAGTATTACGTTATGTGATTGTGTGACCTTGTTATTAAGAGTGATATTGCTAGTTTACATGTTATTCATCAAATGATGGATCGATTCGGATATAATGTTTAGGATATATTAACCAATGATTTTAGAGTTCATCAAACAAATGTGTACGAAATCCGTACATTTATAATCGATACCCTATCTAATGAGTAATTCTTCGTAAAAAAAGGCGACTTAGTGGGCAAACACCTGTACTATGTCTTACATTAATAATACTGTTTCAGGAAATAAAGGCTTCCATCTAATTCTGATGTTTATGTGTTTCGTTTTTAATGTTAATAATCTTTATATTTGAAAAATTACTAACGCGTGCTTTGTTTTGTATGATAAGTTACCAACTACCCATGTACCATATGTTATATCCAAGTAATGCATACTATTACTATTTTTAAATATGTTATATGTTAGTAATATGTAAATTTTACTTGTCATGAACGTTGTATTATGTAAACATACCTTAAATAAACGGATGTGTATTTTGTTTCATATTATCAAATATTCCTCTAAAGTCAGAATTGTATGTTCCGTTCTCCGCCTTAATGATTTACTATACACAACATGGATTTTAATGCCCAAACAGTGTTTTTGTGCAATGATTTTTTTTATTTGTGTAACTCCCCCAACGTCAGTTTATATTATAATTGTTACTACATGTATATGGGATAGGGACTTGTAAAGTGTAGCGTAAGCAAGATACATGTGTATTAATATGATTAAAGTTTATATCCACGCACTTAAAATATGACAATCGTGTATACACCTTTTATTATGGCCTTGATATCGACATTTAACAGAACATGCGTATTTGCCAAGTTAGCTAATCGAACTGTGATATTGAAATTAAGATGAAAGGCGCATTGATCAACATAATAATTTGACAGGAAGACCAGGATCTCTGGCGAAACATATTATTCGTCCTATTTACGAAGTAAGGTTACTTTTACGTTGTAAGTTAAAATATAGACAACTAACGCAATACATGACCCGACGGACGACATTGAGGTGATACATTCGTCGACAATAAGTAGTTACAGAAAAAAATCCTTCGTAATAAAAGACAGTTTTGTATAATTTAAAAAATATCCCACGATTTAATACGATTGACCTCCATATCTGATAACAACGATCTGGCAGGAGTACAATTACAATGTTTTTAATCTGTGAGATAATCGTGATATTTGAACATACGCATTACATAAATTACTGCAACGTCGATATGGGGAGACGTTTCTAAATGATGCATCACGGTGTATCACGGTGTTTTAAAATACTTTTATTTTTCACGATGTTTCTTAAGATCACACTAGTTGCATAAAACAGTATCTTGATATTTGGTATTTAAAAAATATATGTTCGAACCAATCGGTAAAAACTAAATTAATATATCTATTCATTCCACCGTAATCTATATTAATAGCATAAACATAAACTATAGTATTTTTAGTTACTATTCAGGACTCAATGAAACAATCATGCCTGTAAGACACGTATTGTCTCACGATTTTGAAATATTAGCAGACATTTTACACTTATGCATTAATGGTAAGAGCATGGTGCCTGTATGCATCGTGTAATAAGAGTGTCCTTTTGTATTTGAATTTATCCGACAGCTGAAGAAAGGTTTACACAGCGATGACACGATGACACATATATAGTAATTATATTTATCCTACAACCCGGTCCTACAATGTCGATTTAATTTTTATCGCACACACAAATTAAATTAATTGAATCGAGCAGTGCAAAGTAATATCAACATGATTTGTGATCTGCCACGCAGAATAGTCTTCAACAATTCAATGAAATAGCATAGTAACTAGACAAAATACCGCCATAAGCCTACACTTTAATTTAATAAGCATTACACATGTTACACACTCACGTAAAAACAGACGGTTTTGTTTTAATTGTAATACTTGTTTCCCCTAAGCAAACAAACAAAGATGGCTGCCATTTTTCAACTAACAAATGCCTACCCCTACGCAAAGCATGATGCAGCATTTATCACTGTCAATATTGTAAAATATAGTCTATACACAATTCCTACTTTGACTTACTTTTTACTAACTAGAATATACAAGTCAAACCTCTACTGGTTTCACCAGATATACATATTTTAAGTTCTACCGCAAATACATATCTTCCGGGTGAGCGATTTGTACTAGGGTGTTTAAAAATCGAAAATTATGCATGTTAATAAATATCTTTATATGACGCTGTGAAATGTCTAGCAAAATATTGTTTAAAAATTTAAATATTCGCGTAATATATGACAAAGCAACTACGTCTTATCTTAAACACAATACTGTACTACCATCACATAAGTTATATGTAAAGAACAAGCTATCGCAAAATATTAATATTATTTGATTTGCACATGTGCATAGATGTATATATATTAAAATAAAGGTCCGTTTTACTCGGTGTATTCACAATTATGAGACGTGATTTCGTATCATGTTCATTTGAGCATATTCAAATAAGCATTTGAATATATATGAATTCTTCGGTACTTGTTTTTCTTATATAAATGCCAGGATGGTTTTCAGTATAGGCATATACAGTGTTTTGCAAACGTGGCATGTACATGCATCGATACATAAACATGTATACATGTATACATGAATTCGCCACTTTATATTAAACAAGTTAGTGTGATGGAGTATGAATAACAACTGTGACACACGTATTTATTTTATCATTATTTTCACATTTTACACATACGCAAAATAATGTGTTTATAAATGTATATTGTTATTTAGCAATTTAACGTATGAATCCTTTTATCGCACTCCTATTAAATGTCCTGTGTGCGACAAGTTGCAGTATGGAATCTGGAATGTGTCATAGTTGTGCTATTGGACTATTCGGTGAAAATTGTGACAAATACTGTGTAAGTAAATGCAAAGATGGATGTGACATGTATTCTAGTGAATGTAATGAATGTTACACGGGATATTATGGAGATATATGTGAGCACATATGCCCACAACAGTGTTCGAACAAGAAGTGTTATCAAACAACCGGCTACTGTTATGTATGTTCACCGGGATATACCGGCGTGAAATGTGAGAATAGAACATGTCCGTATAACTGTTTAAATTGCAGTGGCCAACTTTGTACAAATTGCACAAGTTGATTTTATGGTGAGTTTTGCCAGATTGCATGCAGTACAAACTGTTCCCAAGATGGTTGCATTATGAGTACCGGTAATTTTTTAAATTGTAAGATTTCCAGTTTATACAGTGGTACTTGCAATGAAACATATAGCTCCAACTGCCTTGCCAATATATGTGATCGCAATACCGGTGAATGTGCAAATGGAAGCTTGAACAATACTTTCGGGAATAAATGTGATAATCCCTGTCCTGCAAACTGTGTACGCATTGGAATATAAATTGCATGTTCAAGAAAAGGAACGTTTACCTATGGATGTGTGAACAACTACTACGGGCCTTTGTGTAGCATGCCTTGTTCCCGCCACTGCGAAGGTATTATGACTAGCAGCGATGGCACTTGTATTAACGGCTGCAAGCAAGGATACGGCGGTACACAGTGCAGTGCCGAAGTCGCCTCTGGCAACAGATGTTCTGATAATGGTTCTTGGTCTGCAGGCTGCATTGATAAATATTCTAGAGAAAGATGTGGTATGTGTACTTATATATTTATAGGAGGTAATAATGAAAATATAACACTTGCACATTCCATCCCTGACACAATTGTCTCCACGTTGCGACTTAAACCTGTAATCTGCATTTTACAGTACAAATACACTGTACCTGTAAATGGCTTGTTTTATAGGGTATTTTATAGGGTAATGCACATATTCTAGCATTTTATTTGCACTGTACTATGGAGTATTGCAGTATTTAGAGAACTCGAACCGGGTTATATTAATTAAGTTTGGTTTATATGCAACAGTTTTGTTTAGTTTCTTCTCTTTACATGGTAGTTTGTACATTTTGTCTGCATCACGAAACGTTTTCTTCCACTGTCTTGTATCCCGTTGTTTAAACTAACACTGAACACACAAATATGTAATTACCCGAGACAATAATAATTTTACACAAAGTTCTTCATTAACAATTTTTGTTAGAATATTTTTTGTTTTTTAGAAGATGTAGCGATATCTTCAGCTATTTTCCTGTGGTGTAAATTGCAAGGACAAAAATTTAAATCTTTATACCAATGGAATATTTGTAATTTTACTTACTTCTTTTTATACACTCTAAACACAATTTAGCATAATAAAAAAAGTTTGAACAGTCGTCAGTCAGACAATTATGTTCCTCAGTCTTTTTGTAGCAGTATTTAATCTTATTTTTTTATTTAACTCTTTTCTGTGATATTCGAAAATTGATGGAGGCAAAGTTAATAACTAAACCAATTCAAATCAAAAACGTTTCAGCGTTTTTGTTTTGAATACAGGGATTAAGACTTTAAAGTATTAAACAGATACAGCGCTTTATCAAAACAGAAAAAAACACATTATAACAGATTGTTCAGTTAATTTCCATTTTTAGAACGCTCTATTTAATGTTAAACTATACAATGTTTTCTGCATAAGATATATAATGGTTTTTAAAAACTAATTATACAAAGCAGATATCTCAAATATGGCTCTAACGACGCCGAGGAAGGAAAATAACCGTCATTTAATGTTAACTCCTTAAAATTTAGTCATGTCTTATATTGACTCCGTGTACCCAACATATAAACCAAAGATGCCTGTGGATAACGTGGACAATGCAGGAAACTCTCTTGAAAACAAAAATGGAATCCCAGTTCTTGTCTTCGCAGGCTCAGTTGGCGGATTGTTGGTGGTGATTGTCATCGGTGTGGTCATAGTGGTCGTGAACAAGAGACAGGGGAAGATTATTTAATACAACTTATTTGAAATCCTAGGCACATTATTGTAGATCATACCATTTAATTACACTACCTCGTTATATATCTTGAAAATGGTAGTGGGAATCAAATAAAAAAATATTAACACTAAACCAATAATTGTATTATAAGATGTTCATTTGTTTAATTTCAATTTATGTTACACATTTCAACGTTCTCCCATAACTCCTCGATCGATAGTGTTTTGTTTAGTTTGGAAAATAGAAAGTAAAGTAATTTTTAAACACGTACCTCGATATTCAATTATAAATGAGGTAGAGTAAACACACGCACGTTCAGCAAGTTAAATAAGAGATTATACAACAAATCATTAAAATACACATAATGCGGGTCGTTACAGATTTCTACATTTCCTTAGATCACCTTAAAATTATCCATCGTCGGATTACATTTATGCGTATATTAACCCATCCATGGTTCAAATCAGGGTTTTTTCTATTGGATATACATCTAAAACAGTATTTAATAATGCTCAAAGTCCAGTTTATATTACGACGTCGTTCACGGTATGAGCCGTATTCAAGCCTGCCCCCTACCCTTAACTGTATCGTATCTGTTAATCTGTTGTTTTCTTTACCTTTAACACTTTTTGTAGCAAAAGGGATTTCGTGTTTGTGTTAATATCAACACACTACAATGATTCAAACATTTACATCGATCTATTTTGTAAAAATTATCGTAACAAATATTGCGTATTACATTATTTTCAGAAGACAACACACAGATGCGAATGAAAATTATAATATGCCAACGTTTGGAACTGGTAAGACTTTAACAACATGTAAAATTTAAAAAGTCTTTGTGTACCATCTGCTCGTATTTTGAATATCTAACTTTGTAATTGAAACTCTTTCGTTAACATAAGACACCATAATGAAGTGTATATGCTGTAAATATTAAGATACTAAAATGTCTGCTATTTCATAATTAAATAATTTTACATTCTCCGTTAAAATCAAAAGTGATGCTTCATAAATATTTTTCAGGTCTTTAATGGCCTAACTTGAAATGATCATTTCTGAGGGGCAAAATAAGACAGATCAATCGCTTAAACTCGGTTTAGGCAGCACATTTATAATTTCAAAAATTTATCTTTACAAATTGTGTAAAACATTTTTTATCTACTGGCAATTCTGTTTCAAAAATGTCAATTCAAGCCGTTTCCCAATTTGTTTTTGACCAGTTACAAGATTTGACTATCTTCATGTATTCATGTAATGCAGAGGCACCACAATCTTTCAACCGACATGTATCTCACGTGAATTCTCATTAGTAGGTGACACGAATCCCAACCAACCCCAAACGAATGCTGAGTCAAACTTCACAACTCTGGGAGTAAACCAGGAAGAAAAACATTTGTATTCCAGTCTCAACAAAAGCCGTCTGTAAATGTTGGTGTTACCCGATCGACACTTGTAAATTTGAAGCGATTCTCCCATCTTCAAAAAGACATCGTGAGCTTCGAAATTTCAAAAGAACATCCGTGCAAAAACAGTATTGTTTAAGCCTGCTCAGAATTGTAAATTCCTACACAAAATTTAGCACAATTAGTTGTTCAACGGGCTTTTCAAGATAAACCTCTATTAGTCAACAATAGCCTAGCATTCGCTATGCCTAATTATTCGCGAAGATTTCGTTATGCTCAATTATTTGGAAACCCTTTTGCTTATAAACGGGCTGTGCTTAAGTGTAAAAATATCGTTTCTATCATTAACTGATACTCTATTATATATTTACTATATATTTAGCAAAAATGTCATACTATGAAACACATGCTTAATTTACAATAATGTGTAAGCTTTGTGCGTGCGTTTACAACATTTGGAATTGCACAACTCCAGAATAGCATACTATGCTATTGTTTTAATTGTATTTTTCTTACTATTGACGTTACAGCTCTAGTGCATGTTTACTACTATTAAATGAAATCAGGTGCTGTAATAGATTGCCACATGGTACCATAACTGTTAATATGCTTACGTGTTTAATAAGAAAGCTAAGTGTTATATACTACAAGTAATAAAAGTAAAAAATATAGTTCTATGGTGTCGTTGTTTTTTGTGTATTGCATATAGATATATATACTTCGTTTTATAGTGTAACCAAAGATTGCCCGACTCTTAAATACAGAACAAATGAGCACACATAGGAGATGCCCTAATGTTTGATTCATGGACATTTTTAATCAATTTCATTTACAACAATATTTTTCGATATATGTATTCCTTTATCATTTTAGTGATTCCGTTGCTTTTTCGAGCATAAATGCATGGTCAGCTAATCTGAGGAAACACTGAAATTACGATTTAATATTGTTTTAAGAAATACCTGTTAGGGTCTATCCAGCGCTTTAGTACCATCACAACTGGAATATCAAATGGTTCTCGCTGAAGGCCCGCCATATTTAACAATTACACATATTGACCACTGTGCTGCAAGTCTTAGCTAACATGACAAACAGACTCTCTCTTTGTCTCTTAAATGCCCATAAGCTGTTTAAGTCTCAAGGGACATTTTGTTTTTCATTTTGAATCTCCTAAATTTGTTTGGCTGTTCAGCTTCGTTTTGCTTCATATATATTAGGTACTTTTTAAATAGTAGGATTATCAATCCGAATTTCAAACCATTGTTTTTTTCCAAATTCAAAACAATGTCTTAAACGATTGATGGCAGGCTATACTTTAACTTTGGTTTCATCCAGGCGTCTTCTGATAATATGACCGTTAGTTATTGTTAACCACTGACGGAATCAACTAGGCTTGGATCGGGTCAGATCGTCGACGAGTAGGTCTTTCGAGTTGTGTATCGTGTTATTTCTAAAATTTGACCCAGCAATTGTATAAATATGGCAAGAAATGTACATTTCCAGAAAGAAAATTTATTTCGTCGTTTAATAAGACCAATTTCATGGAAATCGCTGTTAAATTGATGAAGTAATGGCAATTGAAAGCGATGCTGCTGTTGTTCGGGTCATTTCGAGTTGAATACCTGGTTATATATATATTTTACAGTGAATTTCTTATTTAGAAAGGTTGGTTTTTTGTTATAATTTAATTATTGTTAATTCAAAATGATGTTTGTACTAACTATTATCATAGCCACACGCTAACCAACTGTGTTAAACAGTATGGGCTCGTGTGCACCAACAAGTATTGCAGTCATGTTCTGGACGTACTCGTTGGACTTGTGTTCCGTGAAGGAGATGCGGATCAATCTTTGGGGACATTTGTGTTCAAATGCATGTATGCTGGGTTCCTTGTCGTGAAGCCTCCAAGTCTCGCAGCCGTAGAGTAGAATGGAGAGTACGTGGGACATATAGAGCATGTTCTTGGTGGGGATGCTAATATAACTGCTTATTCACAACCTGCTTAGTCTGACCATTGCTGCGGTCGGCATGGTAATTCTTATTCGGACCTCATCGGAACTGGTACCATCCTTGGACAGGGTTGCGCCCAAGTATTTTAAGATGGTCACTTGTTCAAGCTTCCCGCCTTTCATGGTGTTTTTTTAACTGTGTTTTGTTGTGCTGTTCACCTTGATCTTCGACTTCCTGTGCTGATCTCCATCCCGTATGCTAGTGCTCTGTCATAGAGTCTGTTTGTGAGATCTTGTTAAGTGCTGGTACCACCCATGAGGTCAATATCATCAACGAATCTAAATTTTTGAAATGGATAGGTTTGGTGGTCATGGATAGTCTCTTGCATTACCTTCTCAAGCACAAAGTTCAACAGGACGGGAGCGAGCATTCATAACTTTCGGACGACCAGTATGTCCTGAAGAAATCCCCCTGCTGTCCGTTGAGAAATACTTTGCTAACGGCGTTTCCACACATTTCTTGAATGTTTTGCACCAGCCCTTCGTCAATGTTGAATCCTCTTATAACATACCATTGGCCATTATGCTAATCGCCATCGAAAAATGTCTTAAAGTCATCCGTAGCATGACTTTACTGGGATGGCTGATGAGGCTGATGTTGCGGTAATTCTCGCACAATTCTCTGGGTATGACCAGTGATATGGTCCACTCTTTGGGTAACGCCTTCTCCTCCAAGATCGTTTGGCAATGTACCGTCATTAATGCAGCAGTGGCCTTTCATCTATTCTCAATCAGATAGGAAGGGGCGTAGTTTTTACTCTCTTAAGACTATGCACTGCCTCCTCCACCTCTGCCTCAATTATGGACGGACTTTCGACATCCGCTTCTGGTTTGGGATCGTTCTGAAGGAATATTGATTCTGGTTGAGGCGGATAGTTGTAGATGTCACTGAAGTATTCATTCCACTTGTTTAGGACTGCGTAACTCTCGGTAATGCGATTCCCGTCAACGTGTGATATGACACTGGCATTGGGCTTACTGGTCTTCGTGAGGGTCTTGATGATGCCTAGCTGCTGCTGCTTGCGGTCATCTTTTTGGTCTCTTTCAACTTCGTCCTTAACTACAAAGACTATACAAGTTCTATTAATAATCATAGTCATGGTCCCCAATAAAGACATCCTCAATGTCCAATGCAACTGAAACGGCAATGTTGGACCAGACGCATACGAAGAGTGGTCAGGGACAGTAGGTAGATTTGATTTAGGAGAGACTAACGACTAAAGATTAAGACTCTGTGAGTTCGCCAGAAACTTCCAACTCACCCTTGCCAACACGCTGCATCAACACAAACCGTCTAGATCAGCGACCTGCCGTGCTCCAACCGGGCAAGTACACAATTAGATCGATTTCATATTGCCGCCGTAACGATTCAAGTCCAGCCTCAACAATGCGAACACAATAACGTTTCCTGGCGCAGACATCGACAGTGACCATAGCTTAGTTCTCTGCGCCATCAAGCTGAAGTTGAAGAGCAAGCGAAACACGGAGAACCCTCGCTTTAGATTTGACTTGGAGAAATTGAACGATCCAGTGATACATGTAGCAGACCTATTTCAAGCACAGATAGTTGGCCAGTTTGCAGCCTTGAACATCTTAGACAATTACATTGACACCATAACCAACAACATCAAGGATGTCCTACTTTCATCGGCCGAAGAAGTGCTTGGGAGAGAAAGAGAATTAAAAAGGGAGAGAAAGAGAATTAAAAAGCCATTGTTGTCGACCTAAATCATGGACCTTTGTTGCAAAACAAGGAAGCTGAGGCATGAGAATTACCGGTACACCAGACGGTATGGCAAATAACCAAAACGAGAACATGGAGGTTAGAAAGAAGAGCTGTATTTACATATGTCCTTGTGTTTTGTAAAGGTCGTGGTCAGCTGCACCGATCAATCAAACTCAAAGCAAAGGCATGAAGCTTGTGAAGTTTGATTGTAAACAATGCATTATTGCACGCCTGAAACATGCGCATATATATTTAATAATCAATCCAAATGTTTTTGAAACAAGACAGTGAGGAATATTGATGTATTGTACAACCAATATTAATATTAAATTTCTAGTTTCTAGTTTTAAATGTCTCTCATGGGCTTCTGGCAAGCATAGAAAAAAACATAAAGCTAGTATTCCATAGATGCTTCAAAACACACAATCATCTGCATCTCGTGTGCCATTCATTCATATCTGACGAACTACATTCATATTGTGTTATTCCATGTGTGTGTCTTTGGAGTGTTGAATAACAACTAGCTTCGAGCGATTTTTATCACGCAGACCCACGCTATCGTGTACGTCTAGTATATATACAATCCAAGATGACCAAATATAAGTATTTTAAATAACATATTCAAATCAAATTTGAACGAAGACGATTCAACACAATGGACTGAACTTATTAATGAACAATATCTAATCATGAAAAAACATGTATGTTGCATTTCAGTAAAGTAATTCCCGAAGATTCAACTTTGTAGCATGTATTAACATTAATGCCTTAATCTTGATGAGCTTTTGTAAGACCTTTTATCTTGTTACATGTACTACCTAGGTCAAGTTCGAATCTCGGTCTCATGTGTCAACCAAACTAGAATAACATGTCAAGTTTTGACCATTGAATTCGCTCATACTCAGGTATGCCGTTTTGTTTAACATTATTTTGATATCGCAGAACAAAACATGTATTAATCATGTAGGCTGTAGAGTACATCCTCTACAACTGTTTAGAATGAAACTTCTTTTGGACTTGCGACTTGCAATCATTTAAATCCTTTAAAACATATTGCCTTATTAAGTGCAAACTGCAGTGCATTTTACCACACGAATATCAGAATGGAGAAGATTATATTTACGTATGTATGCTTGATAGAAATACGTGCTCAAGCCCTTTGTAACGTACGTCCAGTGATAGGTATAATGTGTTTCATGTGTTTGGCTTGTTCAGATTGAACAATATAGATGATCGCGTGTCAGATCTCTATCGTGTAAAGCTTTGTAATACATATATCGAAAACATCCTGTTTTGGTGTTTGGTATTTCATTATCAAGATAGTATCTTCCGTGCGGTTGTTTTTTGTTGTACTATTTCTGAAGGACAGATAACTTCCCTTTATGGGTGTTAACTCAATTGCTCAACGAGGTCCGATTCAATGTCAGAATGCATGCTGTGATTTTCAGTTGCTATGTCCTCGTAAAATCCGGGTAATAAGATGGTAATTCATAATAACACATGTATATGTGTTGGGAATTATATTAGTACATCATTTTGTCCAATAAAGTGTGGTCGGTGTCTGTGTGTCAGTCCTCAAACCTTTTCGGACTGTAACTTGCTTGGATACATGTAAGAATATATTGTCCCACAAAGAAAATAATAGAGCATTTTATATCTTGGTAAATCTATGTTACCATACCACAAAGAGCGTTGAAATTTTGGCTATTGCTATAAGGATTGTTTAGGTGTTAACTTTATGTTTCCGAAATATTGAACGAAATATTCTTAGATTTTTAGTGCTTAAGGGCTTTTCATTTTCAAGGTCAATTGATAGTTATTTTTCGTTTTTAAACTGTACGATTAATTGAAGACAAATAGAATACTTGTAACTTTGCACATATGATATCTTGGATGAGTCTGTGTTATAAACAAAATAATCCTATCTCTATCACAAAGGTCAAGAAAATTAAAGGTAAACAAAAATGTACTAACTGTTGTTTGCATTGATAAACATTTAGTTTGTCCACTTTATAACCACAATGCATTAATTGATTATATGATATCGGTATTTTTAGTACACGTAAGCTTGATTATTTTTATGAAGTTTTGAGAAAAATGGGGCTTTGAGAGTGTTGTAAATGAATCATTACAGCCATATTACTTTCACGCCCCCTGGTGTCCATGTTTTAATAAGGACTAGAGCCATGTTTCAAACTCAGCCGAAATATCAATAGAACAAATGTTGGGAACAAGTTTGATGACGATTAGACAAACGTACGAATAATGGAATGTTCACAAGCGTTTTATTTATTTGTTACTAAGTGACCTAGTTTTTATACCCTACTTAACGCAGTTTTGAAATCGGCTGCGATATTTTATGGACAAATGATCTCAACAAGCTTTTTGAAGATTGGAAATATATGCGGCCTCTATAATGTTCCCAAATTAAATTTGACAGACAAAAGATGTAACGAAATAAATACTGGACTACGTGAAAACTGGAATGCATAATCATAAAGCAATTTGTTTCACGCACTAACGAACTCAATTCCATCCCCTTTCGGACAGCATTACTAAACAAACTTGAAAATAAATGCATGAACATTCAAGCAATTTACTGATTAATGTGGAATTGAGTTCCGTCATTTTTAGCAGCTGATAAATTCCAAAGAATATGTTTTCTCACGAAGAATGTGCAACTAAAACTGAAGAATGCTATAACTAGTACTTACTTTAGCATCAATACGTCTTTTTTACTCAATTCCCACTGAAATTCTGGCGTCTGAAAACACACCCTTAATTTATGGACAAAATATCCATAGCAATGAAAGGAATCATTTAAGTGTAACGTTATATTAGTTCAACGATAGCCATATGTAAATTTCCCGATGTATGAAATCTAGATGCACATGCGAACACACGGAAAAACGAGAGTCCGACTATTCAGCTTAAGGTGAAAGCCATTAACAAATGCCGACATATCATCTCTTAGTGACGATTTCATATACTATGTGTTACATTATTACTAATAATATTCTTGCATAAGGAAGAATCATTGATAAAGAACATTGTTAAAGGATTGCTGTATTATTGAATGTTCCATCTTTTAACGAATAAGCTTTAAGCCTAAGCTTTAAGCGCGATCATCCGTTTAAGGTAGCGCACCTCTAACGATTTCCCGCGATTTATTTTACGATCATTGCCGATCTTCAATGATCGGTTATTTCCGAGAAATGCATTTTTTTTTCAAACTTCGAATTTTGATATATGTTTACGTAATTCCTTTAGAATACATTATTTTCACAATAAATATTGACTTTGATCCAAATATCATCTGAAAAATACGATTTCGCGATTTCTTCAAAGATCGACGAACCTTTTTACCTGTTTACTTATGGATATCTAATTTAAGCTTGCAGAAATGTGAAGTTGTCGTGGCCGAGTGGTTAAGGCGATGGACTACAAATCTTTTGGGATCTTCCCGCGCAGGTTCGAATCCTGCCGACATCGCATACTTTTTGCGACGCGTTTTATTTCTTTTCTACCGTAATTTGATTTAATATAGCATATAAGCTATGTTTATTGTTTAATATGTTGAAATTTTTATGCACATCCTTCAATTTTTAAAATTAAAACAACGTTATGGCTAAATTGGGTGATTTACTGCTGAAAATACGAATGATGCATGTTGCATTTTTATTTTTATTTCAAAAAGTAAACGGTAAATCTGTCTATTTCTTGGTATTTTGCTGTTTATAGTGTTTCTATAAAAACTACGTTCAAAATATAACTTAAATGATACTATTTTGAATTGTATGACACTTTGTTTTTAACCGACCCAATTTTTACTTGGCTGAAATCACTTACATTTCATGGCGCTCTTCCATACATAAAAAATTGTGAAAAATAAATGTCTGTAAAAGAATACTTATTTCATCTTGTTTAAACGTTAAACACCTTTACTGCATCTGTACATACCAACTGCATGCCCATATTTGGAAATTTGAATGAATTATGGAACTTTTATATACCCCAGGGGTGAAAATAAACTGGACAAAAGCCGAGCGTGGGGGTGGTTTTTAAAAAATCGGTATATTTTTTTTAAAAAGCATGGAAAGCCTATCTACAAATTTGCATGTAGTTCAGTGAAATGGTGCTGATTAAGAAAATAATTAATTAGATTATATTTGGATATGTGCCGTTAGGGGAGCGCTACCTTAATGAGAGTGTGCTACTAATGTGCCAATTAAGGCAGAAATGCATAAATATAATCAGCCATGTAATCGTTAAGACAAAAATGAATTTATTTAGTCGATTTGCAATGATTATGTACATAGTTCTAAATGTTTTGAGTTTGTAATTTTCGTTATTTGTTTATTTACGAATATAACACTTTTATTACAATTAGTATGGTGCCAATATGATTATTGTGGATCTAATAAGCAAATGACTGTTATAAGCACCAATGTCCCGATACCAACTGTTTATTTTAATTTCCTCTCGTTAAAAAAAACCAACTGCTTTAAGTTTGTTTTTTTTAAACATTAGTGCGCTAAAAAAATATAATTAAATGAAATATATACGCTATTATCCATAAGGTCATGCTTATTAACACTGATGCTTATAGAACGCAGTCGAATGTTAAGCTAAAATCTTGTCAACACAATTTTAATTTGTTCACAATACATGAAAACTACGTCTTATCTATTTAAAATATATATAAATGCCATCAAAGAAGTTAACCGTGAATAACGAGCTAGTTTGGAATACTGTATTATATAGATGAACTATTAATTAAATTGTTCATCATGTTCATTGTTTGTATCATTACAGAACAGTTATTTATTACAAAATAAATTGATTGAACGCCATCATGTTGTGTTTTGTTATTTAGCATTCGGTATTTGCTTATGCATTCGCTAATTAGCAGCAGCGGTCAGTTGTCGATATGTTAGATTTAAGTTCTTCAATCAGCGTAATGTGTTGGCTTAACAACGACTTATACATTTTTACATCAGGTAAGTTCACCACATTGCACGATTTGTCCATGTATTTGTTCCCTCAATTTCTACCTCCCGCAATCAAGGCAAATACATAATTAATACACAATTAATGATATTTCACAACTGCCGGTCACTTACTTACGGCTGAAGCCGAATGGGAACCGAACCTGCGACCCCAAAAATATTATTATGTCACTCTACCAACTAACATATTGATTGAGTCAAAATAATAATAAAGGCGTGTACTAATGTTATACTGGTATGCTTCAAACAGACAGTTAAAGCCATTGTTACACTTCGTTTTGGAAATTGAAAATAGTTCGTGACATTATCCAGTACGATTTTGTCAAATATTTATGATTTTATATAAAATGTGTTAAAAAACTTTTTATACATATAGTTCAATATAAATTAAATAAAAAGGTAACGAGAACATGTGTCGAAAAATGCGAAATAAGCCAGATATTTTATTCTGAAATCGAAAATGTATGTACAGTCGAATTCACCAGCATGTATATCATGCATGTACGATGTGAATCTAAATTTAGTTTTACGGATCATCTTAATTTCCTCCAACGATATCTATTTAAACGATACACGAACACTCACCCCGATCCTAATAAAAAGGCGAATGCTTCGGTTATTGTAGGAAAATATGTACGAAATATATTCGTCACAATCGGCTCGGGGCGCTAATTAGTCTTTGCTGCATTTTATGGAATTCGTCTTCAATGTATTTTTTTTTCTTGCCTATTTTGTGTTATTGTAACATATTTTTATCAATATATTACAATTTAACACATATAAAAATCGTGCATACTCGCTTTAACCACATTCAGTTTGGCTTTTGAATATAAATGCATGCGACTGATATTTTACACTGTTATATTTATGTTCGTTTTTATTAAAAATGCGGATGGTCTTGACTACATAAATACACAGTATTTTTGGTGTGCATTCATCAATTCATAAACATGGAAACGTGTGGACATACATATGCCATACAGCATACACAACTTAATGCGGTTTTATGAGAATACATACTGAACTTATACAGTACTAAAGTAACAAAAACGCAATATAATTGTTTAAGATTAATATTGTTATTTTGTTATTTTACTTCTGAAATAAAGTATCCCTTTAAACGTGCTCAAATTGAAATGCATGCAGCACGCCTGAATGAATTTCAATGAAGTACAAACATGTTAAATAATCAACAAGGATGTTAACTCAATACTCCACGTTCGTTAAAATATTCGCTAAACGTCAGTTAATTAGATAAATATCAGCCTCGGAGTATCTTGTTACGTTTTGTGACTCAAGGTGTTAAACATTTTAAATGTGGCTTCCGTTTGTGTATGCAGGTGAATATGACGTACTGAAAAATATGGCAAAAGTATAAACCCTTGTGGCAATTATTATTCGTAGAATCATCTTCTTGAAACATAACTTACGTTGACTGCAATCCTGATTATCAGTTTGTATCATAACATGCCACGTCGTTACTACCGTGACAAGGTATATCTTTATTTGTGCATAAGTTTTGTTTTCAGCTTGCCAAACATATATTGATTCTTAAACTATACCTGAATACAGGCGTCTCACATTAAGCAGGAAGGTAAAAAAGGAATAAAACTATTTCTTTGGTTCGAAATACATGCTACCAGACCATAACGTCGAACTCGTTTTATTTTGGTTATTCATACTCGAAAGTGTACTCGAATGTTTCCTTCAAGAAATATGCTGTTGTCGGTGTTAATGCTGCAGCTGCCACTTATGTGGTGATTGTGATATTTATACTGGTGGTCTGTTTTTTTTTAATTATGAACATTTTAATCATCGACAAGTTATGGCTGTATACATTGTACTTATAATAACCATTTTACTAATTTACAGCCAAGTGCTCTTTTGGTTGTACAGCTTGCAGAGGCACTACGTTTTATAGTTGCACTGAAGGTTACTATCTCTGCTGGCAAAAGTGAATGAAAAGTGAGGTGTGTCAATCTTGTACGCAAGGCTATTGGGTTACATCATGTGTTTATACTTGTCGAATTGGATGCTTGAATTGTTCGTGTAACATTAGTAGTACTGAATGGGTTCTTTTCTGCTTGTTGCTTGTTGCAATTAAGATTGCGCTCCATATTGTCAAGACGGTTGCGACATCGCAACAGGAGTGTGTCGTTGCAAACATGGCTTTCATGGTTTCGCTTGTAGAATGAGGTGTGGGTCATTGTGCTGACTGTACCAATTGAACATCATGTGTCTTTTTCGTAAATATGCAATGACATGCCAACGACCATGCAAGTCGAATCGCAGTGATGGATCTTGTGACATATACACTTTTGAGTATATAAACCATGCAATACGTCCTTCCACTTGTAACACCTGAAATGATGGGGGTAATTGTACAAGTTGTATGAATGGCTTTTACAGATCAATTTGTGAAAAGCCATGCTCGTACATGTGTGATAAATGTTGCTGTAGGGCCACTGTTCTTTTACGGTGGCGCTATAGGCAGGTTTGGTAATGGATGTGACCAAAAATGTTCAGGTCAATGTAAAAATGGAAGTTCCATGTATACTCATAGATGTCAAGAATGTTTAACGGGATATCATGGATATCAATGTGAACACCCATCCCCACAGCAGTGTTTGAACAATACGTGTAATAAAACAACTGGTTGCTGCTATTTACATTCATACATGGTATATTGGCGTTTATGTTAAAGCTTAACATGTCCTTCTAACTGCTTACGTTGCATTGGCCATTTATGAACAAATTGAACAAGTGAGTTTCATGGTCAGGTTGCATGCAGTACACATTTTTCTCAAGATGGTTGAATTATTGCTATCGGAAATTGCATATAACATAATATTTCAAGTTTATACGGTGCTACTTGCAATGAAAGATGTGCTCCAGCTGCATTGACAACAAGTGTGACCGCAATACAGGTGAATGTACAAAGGGTTGTTTACGAAACAACGGCTATAGGCTTGGTATACAGTACAATGTTACTCGTCCAGGGACTTGTGCTGAAGTCGCCGCTAGCAGCAAATGTTCTGATAATGGTTCTTGTGATGCAGGCTTCATTGATAGATACTCGGGAGATAGATGCAGTATGTTGTACGTTTGTATTAATACATGGTTAAAATTATTAATAGGTAATATTTTTTTCATGATTTGACTTCTGACAAATACCTTTAACTGTTACCAATATATTTTTCATTGAGATATCATTATACCATAATCTTTAATCTATTTGTTTAACGACGATCAAATGTGTGGTAATAGTTCATGTACACGAAACGATATATATTAATTCAGTTAATTGTGGGCAGATTTTTGTCGTTTCGTTTCTTTTCTGACACGGGCAATTTTCACATTTATTCTTACCCACAAATAGATTTCGTTTTCTAACTTAAAATTATTAGTTTGTCAAAAATTGATTATTTATCGAGACCATTATTATATCCAAAAATACTCTTACACAAATGCATATACATTTCAATGGTAATTGAAGAAATTTAAGTGTTAAGTTCAAACCGATACAAACACACCTGCAACACCCCATCCGATAAAGCTCGCACAGTCACATACAAAACGGTCTTAATACTTAAAAACAGTACCCTTAATTTCACCTATTACGCAACCCTGTTTAATAGGATAATTTCTAAAAAAAAGCTTGTATTTACTTGAACTGTCATATTGTTTGTGATCATTTTCTACATAGTTGACTTCAAATGATTTTCATCCATTATTCTCCAAAACTATGGACAACGCGCGTGTTGAGTTGCCTTGTGTAGAGCGTGCAAATTACAACTAAGCGAACAATATTTATTTACTTTCACGTTTTATGTTTATCTTCGGAAATTGTTACGAAATTATATGTTCAAATATTTTATTACACACATAACGCATCACACAAACATTTGCTTTGCATTTAAAAATACCAGATCCAAACATTCTTTAACATTTTGTGCGTGGCCCACACTCGCATCGCACAACCTTCAAACCTCGTTCGCACATTGGAACTTAAATGCACCCGCGTTCTTGCAAGGATTAACAGTACAACTGCTTTTATGAGATAGTATGGGATATAAATGAAATCAATTGTTCCAACTTCTCATCAGACCATTTTAGTGAGGTACCAAATGATAAGCATATACGGACGGACACTATTTAAGCGCAAGTTAAACTTAAGTTGTTTTTTCAATTTAAGTTTTTTTCTATTTAGCTATGTTATGGGTTTGTTTTTATTTGATTGAGCTTGTGTTGTTAAAAGTCTAATTCCTTGAATCATGGATCAGTTCAATTTTCTAGGAGATAAATATAGAGGTCCTTTGTTATTATTAATACGTAATGCATTGGGCAGTTAACAAAAAAAACGGCTAGTCCGAATCGACTGGACGGCTCCGAAATTTGCATCGAAAATGTGACAAAAAGCTATAGCCCCTCCCTTGTGAGTGTAGAATTGCAATTTATATGAAAACTATATTTCAACATTTACTTTTTCTGCATATGAAAACTATATTTCAACATTTTCTTTTTCTGCAGCTTCAGAAAAGTATTAATACTGCAGCCCACGGAGATTAACCACAAAATAATAATTATTGAAACAAATAAAGAGTTTATCATAGCAATCCTAAAGAAAATGTATTAAGGAAAATGATCGTACACAAGTAGAAACTCGTCCGCATCAGCAGAATCTGTTGTTGCTTGATGTTTGAGCATCACACAGTTGATAAATAGAGGTACATGGATGTTTTATTCGCACCATATATCTTTCTCGATTACATACTACAGCTAAATAGAAATTGCATGTTTCTGTCCGAGTTTAGGTTCTCACCAATGGTAGTTGTTCAATGATATTTGTGTTCGCGTTGTGTCTGATAAGTGAACTTCCATGTTACGTCTGTATAGTCCACCAGTAAATATGGTCGCAGTATAGCTAAGTATTAAGGCGGTAAAACGTATGCAACTTATTACAATGATTTGCAAATCGTCTGCTTATTACACCCCTTCGTTTTTAGGTCACCATGTCCCGCGTCTAACTAGATGTATAAACTTGGTAGTGTGGAACCCTTAGATGTATAAGAATATTTGCACAGTGTGAATTGGCAGAGTAGACATTGGAATAAGGTGCATGTTTCCAGAGGATTTTGATTTATATATCTGATGCGGTGGAAGAATTTGTGATAGCGATGAACGAACATGAAACAATTGACTTTATGTTCTTTTATTACAAAACACATAACAATAACTCTGGTGGAGATCATGTTTAAAGTAAAAAATAAACCTCGCAGTTTTATTCGAAGTGTTTAAAAGTTTAAATTTGTTTATGGTATAAAACCATATTATTTACATTTAATTTTAGTAAGGCAGTGTAAGTTTAAAAACATTCATGACCTGGGTTTTTTGCGTGTAAGGAAATATCGATACCAATACGGAGAACTTATAAATCAAATCGTTTTTACATAAGGGTTTTGAGAGATGTATGCAAATATTGTCTTCCGATATCATGGACTCAAGTGGTGACACATGTTGCCTATGACACAGAATTCACAAATCATTACAAGACAAGTATTCATATGTTGTGTATATATTGGAATGTATTGAAGGATGTCAAGATGATAATATTTTTATTATTGATGGCACCATCGCACGAGAACTGTTTGTTTCAGTAATGCACATTTCAATATGTAATATCTGTGTTTATAATAATACTGATTATTAATTTATTTAGGATTTGATTGTTGTTGTGTGTTGTTGTTTTTTGTTTGTTTTAATCTACGGGAATACTTTCATAAAATTAATCGCTAGCATGTGGTAATACAAATTTGTAGAATGCCTTTATGCCAAACTAATTTCGGCCGTATGGTAAATTCTGGGTTATTATTTTTTTGCACATAAATTGAATTTTGAACTATCGGATAAGATGTGAGTTTTTAATAAATTTTCCATTTTTCTTTATTTCAGACAGAAGAAAAATGTTGATAACAATTATGACAATGTTAGGCCTTTTGCAGCAGGAATAACATATTATGTTGAACATTAACCATAAGATAAGTATATTAAATACAAACATAGCCCTCTTGATTTCATAAAAGGTGCACGCTATACTGCATTGAAACCTGATACGATAGTGTCTTCATAATTTGGTTGACCGCCCAATAGATCTTTTTCGACTCAGGTACGACATAAAAGTACCCCAGGTACTGTTAAATATACTTAATTATACCCCGTGTTAGGAAAATGCGCTTAAAGGAACCCGGGCTTATTTAAGGGTAAATTTAAGTATATTTTCCCGGGTACTTTGTTGAATACAGACGAGTACCATGGGTCAGTGTACGTAGTACCTGACGCGACAATGGCCAATTGGTAGCACCCCGGGAACTCATACGTATGCAACAATATACCAGGGGTACGGGAAATACGCTTTAAGGCCATTGACCATACCCTGCAAAATGTTAAGTATATTTTCCTTACATTGCGTTTGTTTTAGAAATAAACAATGACACTTTGTCCAATTGCTTCCTGTTGCTGGTTATATCAGAATTGTATGACTTTGGTTATTGATGATTCTAACGTAAACATGAAAATAAGTTAATTAATCCATATAATAAAAACCCAATAAATTACGGATTTATGTATTTTACTAGTATGAATGAATATTTTACAAGTGAACACACATAACACACATTGCAACACATTAAATGGTCGCGGTAGTCTATGACTTATAAACGAATATGAAGGATTAGCAGCTTTATACATGCAATTTTAGCAAACACCTCTAGAAAGTGTTACTGCTTAAATTTACCTTAGACAATCAAGTCGTTCAGGTACAGATCCACGCAGACATATCAAAAAGCACATCTTCATAAGCATGAAAGAAAATAATAAAACCCTAATCATGTGGGGTATTTTTAAGGAGAAATCCCGGCAAATTTATTATTATGAATTTCAAACAAAACAAAATTAAAATAAACACTCAATATTTTGTTCAACGGTTCCTCCCAAAGCAACCTACAATGTACTGACATAACATAAATAATATTATTATACAGATAACCGCTTCGTCTACTAAAATATTTCTTATCAAGATATAATTTAACACGTTTTGTTTAACATATTTTCAGCCGATATCATTCATGTTGCATTAAGTTAATGTCTATTCAAACACATCGGGTCGACATCGGATCAGTATTAGTAAATCAATTGGCGTCTGTTCATAATGATTAATTTCGCCTAAGTTGTGAAATGACAGGGTTTAATTTAGCCAAAATGACCCCTAGTTAAGAGAAATCACATCACTTCAGCAATTTGTTTTTCTCTTATAAAAATGCATTGTGTTTAAATTCTGAAATATAAACATTAATGAGAACATTTTACACATTATGATAGCCATAATCAAAGTACAGACACACAATATGAATTCGTCTGTGTTTTAAATATAAATATGGAATTATATTTAGGTAAAGATTACATTAATCATGGTGACTATTTACATAATGACTGATGTTTATTCTAATATTTCATGACAATTCCAGCATGTTCCAGATTGTTGTCAATTCGTTTATACTTGATGATTGTTGCAACATGCTTGATGACTATCAGATGTTTGTGTGTTCAATATTCCTAATTCATAATGGAATAACACATTATCTCACGTCATAAAAGTGTACTTTTAGATTCTAACAAACGTGATGAAACTTCACCTGTCCTGATGAAACCAGAAATAATCGGTTTTGCCACTAAGCGTCATTAACAAAGGCAGTTAGCAACAAGCAGTAAGCATAATGAAACTACGGCGAAGCAACTTACCAAATTATTACAGCTGGTGGCGCACGTTTATTGTCCGTACGTTGAATAAATTACCTTTATGGAGAACAAAAAGAGAGAACATCCGAACATTTTTGACTATTATAATGAATAAACTTCATTAGTTCTTTTTGTTTTATAATCTATATTAAACTAAACACGTTTATTTTTGCATACTGGGTTCTCAAAAATATGACTGCCATGATTGTTGTTGATGTTGGTAAGTTGCAGTTGGTACTCCAGAATGTTTACATGTATTTGATTCATGACATAACGGAGCTTATGTGTTTGAAGTGTGGCCCATCCTTTGTTCCAAATAAATACACTAGACGTAATCTACCGATTAAAGGGGCCGACCAACAGATTTCACGTTTTGGTAAATTGACAAAATTAAAAATAAGTTGTTTCAGATTCGCAAATTTTCGTTTTAGTTATGATATGTTTTAGGAAATAGTAATACTGACCATTTACCATGCACTTAAATATCAATTATATGCATCTTTTGATGATTTGAAAACCTGAAAATTATCAAGCGTCGTGCGACGCGAAACGATTGAATAATTTGGAAAGTTCTGTTGTTGTCGTTTATTTTGGGATACTACGAGCATTGCTTATATAGGAAAAAAATACATCCACTCTAAGCATGAACATGGATGGTCGAGTGGTCAAGGCGAGAGACTTTTTACTCCAGGACTCCAAGGGTCAGTGGTTCGAGCCCTGTTGAGGGTTACTTTTTTACTTTTTAAAATTGTATTATTGTTTTTTTTACTGGAGAATTTTAGGTCAAATGTTAAAATTTATCAATATAAAGCATTTAATGACAAGCTTCAATACATGCCACAATCTGTTGGACGGCCCCTTTAAAATGTATATCGACCTGATATTTATGAAGTAGCCCAATCCCGATTGCCACACACCTGAGCGTGTAACTTTCAAATGTCTCCAGTCTGTTTACCACGCTATAATTACAATGTATATAAACACATGTTCATCATTAATCTCTGTGGTATAAAGAGAAACCTGATAGTTAGAGTACTCATGTCTATTACAAAAAGTGTACCCTTCGTGAAGAAACAAATGGTTTTCTACAATTAAAATATCATAGAACATAATTTTCAATCAATTTGAAAAAAATACATGTAATAAAACAGGCCCTGTAAAGGTGGTGTCGGGGACTTTGTCGCGCGGGCTACCGAGCTCGCCAGGCCTGAACGCTGGGCTGATTCTCGCGGACAGCGGGTAACAGCGGCTGAAGCCGGGACTCGCCTATGGTAGAGGTGGTCTCGCGGGCCTAGTCGGGTTAACGAGCTCGCGAGGCCTGATCGCCGGTATATCTCGCTCGGGATCCATGGTACCGTCTGTCAAGGCCTTGGACCGCGGACATCCCGCCGAACACAGCGGGCCGATTCAGCGAACGCGACCGGAAGGCATCGTCTCAGCGGTGGCTTCCGCCTTTTTCTTATCGGCCGATAATCTATCGGTTGCTGAAATTTCCGTGCATCAACAAGGGCGACAGTCCCAATGAGCTGGTTGAACCTCGTTTGGAACGATACCGGTGGAGAAAGCATTCCTATTATTATATATATGGGAGAAAAATGCTTTTGTTTTGTCTCGCGACGTGCCTAGTCTCCCGGGAAGTAGCTGATCGTCGCGGGCCGGCGTTTGAGAGCAGGGACATCGTACGTTTGTACAGTGCGAGCCAGGCCAGGGCCCTAGCAGCGGTGGCGACCAGCCCGAGGAAGGGCTTGGCAAAGGCAAGAAGCTCGGCCGCCGAAGCGTCTGGAAGTGATCCTGGACGCATATACACCGGCCAGCGGGACAAAACACAGGCCTGCCTTTGGCGGTGCGAACCGGTCTAGAACTAGTCGGTCCCGAGACGTTCAATCGAACACAGATTCCGTGCCTTTGATACGGAGAGCCTTGACGTATCCTGCAAGCTCGGCTCGGTGTTTCAACCGAAGCCGGGCAGTCAACAGTCGAACGTACGAGGGAGCTCGCACAGCGTTTGCGGAGAATCGGCTCCAACTTGCATAGCGTAGCTGCCTTATGGGTTGGTGAGTCGGTCGGCCGACACATTAATTTTTATGTTTGATTCTTTAACATGCAAGTTTCCGAGAAACAGCCGCCGACAAACACGGACGGAGGGAAGAACGACAGACGGAGGTGACAACACCAAACCAATATCCCTCCACCTCCGGCAGAGAAAACTATTTTTAAAAAGATATGTTGATACATGTAGATGGGAACAAAAATTATAGGTTTAATCTAAAGTTAAAAAATACACAGAACATAGCAAGTTATATAATACATAGCTAGACGATAGTGCTGTAATGTTTACCTACTAAAGTAGATAATCTACCTAACATTTCAAAATTAGAACCAACTGATTATGTCTAAAGGGGCCCAACTTCTGCCATAACATACAATTTCGGAGATATTGTCCGTTGACATCGTTGTATCATGCATTATTGTATGATGCTTTGTGCGTGGATGAAACTCACATCTTGCCATCGCGTTAAACTAACATACACATACGCAGCTTTCAATTTACGAACAAGAATGCTGCAACTGTACGCATGAATGATACCATTAAGCCGAATGTAGAAGACATTCGTCAACAAGCACGGTGTAAGTGTCATCAAGAATGAAAAGGTGTCTACATACAAATTGAAAGTACAATCAAGATTCATGAAACAATACCGTTCCAAACATAAACAAGCAGCCCGGGTCCGACATGTACTTTTTGCTACTAAGTTATTTTAAAATCCATTTATACACGACCAAAACGAAACACGTACTTAATCTTAATGTCATAGTCGTCAACTCACACACAATAATAAAAGTCAGTATCTGGAAGCATTTTGGAATAAAATCCAGAAAAGTGTAATTGTAAAGAAAAATTATCAAAGGCCCATAACTTTACCAAAAATCAATTTGCCGGAGCGAAAATCGAAATTTATCTTTAAGTGATGCAAAAAGATTCAGACATTAATAATAAGATCAGTATATGAAAGCGTTTTAAATTACGTTTATAAAAAAGTCCAAAAACCTGTAACTTCGTTAAAAATAGTGTACCGGAACGGAGCACGAACATGATCTGAATATAATGTATTTGGACTTTATTTGTATGGTTAACGCGTATGGCGAATCTATTTATCTTTTTAAATTTTGCTTATGAAATCTAGTTCCCCTTTAAACTTGTTTTAATTTAACTTCCTCCTTCGCGGCTGAATGATTCTAAATACAGTAGAAGCATGTTCAATACCCAACAAGGCAATTAATCCGATACTTCCCGTTCGTTAAACTATTGCGAGCTTCAGTTGATAATCGGTATCTGTGCTTCTTATTACGTTTTGTGATAGGTATTAAACAGAAACCAAATGACGTTGCAGCTGTTTTATTGGAGTGAAAATTAAAGGACTGGAAATATGGCAAAAGTGTATGTTGTCGTCACAGTGGTTATTTGTAGAATTATCAACTTGCAAGGTATATGGTCGCTTAGTGCTGTTAAGTGTACCTTTCTAAAAGAAGAAAACGGGGATTTTTCTCAAATCATCATGGACGTTACTCCGTTTATCTGTCTGTCTGGTCTGTTTGTTTGGTCTGTTGGTCTGGTCTGGTCTGGTCTGGTCTGGGCTGGCCTGGCTGTCTGTCTGTCTGTCTGTCTGCCTGCCTGCCTGCTTGATTGCCTGCCTGCCTTCCTGCCTGCCTGCCTGCCTGTCTGTCTGTCTGTCTGTCTGTCTGTCTGTCTGTCTGTCTGTCTGTCTGTCTGTCTGTCTGTCTGTCTGTCTGTCTGTCTGTCTGTCTGTCTGTCTGTCTGTCTGTCTGTCTGTCTGTCTGTCTGTCTGTCTGTCTGTCTGTCTGTCTGTCTGTCTGTCTGTCTGTCTGTCTGTCTGCATGGATAGCAAAAAGATGGATGAACAATTTTCTACCAGTTCGATTCGAACTACAGATTACCGGAACGTCGAACTTATTCCGGTCATTCCTGTTCAAACATTTACTAAAAATGATTCTTACATAAAATGTGGTATTGTTGCTGCGGTTGCTGATGACGCTGATGTTTCTATGTTAGTGGTAGTTAGTAGTAGCAGTAGTAGTAGTAGTAGTAGTAGTAGTAGTAGTAGCAGTAGTAGTAGTAGTAGTAGTAGTAGTAGTAGTAGTAGTAGTAGTAATAGTAGTAGTAGTAGTAGTAGAAGTAGTAGTAGTAGTAGTAGTAGAAGTAGAAGTAGTAGAAGTAGAAGTAGCAGAAGTAGTAGAAGTAGTAGTAGTAGTAGAAGTAGTAGTAGTAGTAGTAGTAGTAGTAGTAGTAGTAGTAGTAGTAGTAGTTGTAGTAGCAGTAGTAGTAGTAGTAGTAGTAGTAGTAGTAGTAGAAGTAGTAGTAGAAGTAGAAGTAGTAGTAGTAGTAGTAGTATGAGTAGTAGTAGTAGTAGGAGTAGCAGTAGTAGTAGTAGTAGTAGTAGTAGTAGTAGTAGTAGTAGTAGTAGTAGTAGTAGTAGTAGTAGTAGTAGTAGTAGTAGTAGTAGTAGTAGTAGTAGTAGTAGTAGTAGTAGTAGTAGTAGTAGTAGTAGTAGTAGTAGAAGTAGAAGTAGTAGTAGTAGTAGTAGCAGTAGTAGTAGTAGTAGTAGTAGTAGTAGTAGTAGTAGAAGTAGTAGTAGTAGTAGTAGTAGAAGTAGTAGTAGTAGTAGTAGTAGGAGGAGTAGTAGTAGTAGTAGTGTTGTTGTTGTTGTAGTAGTAGTAACAGCAGCAACAACGACAACAGCAGCAGTAATAGTAGTAGTAATAGTCGTACTTATAGAATTATGTTATGTTATATCAGAGCCTTGCCTGCTGTGACCAGGTATACATATGCATTAAGAATATTTACACATGTTACGCAAAATTTGATTGGCTGACAAACTCGGGATCTCGAGATAGCGAAAATTCTCTCCTCTTTTGTTTAATGCACTCTGCCTTTATTTACTGCACCGCTCTTGTTTTAATTGCACTCCGCTTTTATTTAGTTTTGCACTCCTTTTTTCTATCTCGTGGCCACGACATAGCTAAATCTTGGCCACGAGATAGAAAAAAGAGAAGAGCAATTTAAAACAAGAAACCGTCGGAGACGGGTGATGCTCCCCAAAGGTTTTTTTGTCACAATATTGCACTATATATTCAGATAAAAGGAAACGTCTTGAGGGGCATAACTTTGGACAAAATAATACGATGGATGGTTTAGCAATTTAAAAATTTCAAAGGGCCATAACTCTCTAAATAAATCATCTAACCAGAACCCACAAATAACTTGCGCATCTCCTCAAGGTAGTTAAGCTTCCCATAAAGCTTCATTGAATTCCAGTCAGTAGTTGGGGAGAAATAGCCCGGACAAGAATTGCACTATATGTACAGTTTATAGAAAATTTCAAAGGGCCATAACTCCGTAAAAAATCATCCGACCATAACCGGCTGATAATATGCACATCTCCTGTTGGTGGTGAAGCTTCCCATAAAGTTTCATTGAATTCCCGTAAAAGTTGCTGAGAAATAGCTCGGACAAGAATTGCACTAAATGTACAGTTAATGGAAAATTTCAAAGGGCCATAAGTCTGTGAAAAATCATCCGACCAGAACCCGCTGATAATATGCACATCTTCTCTTGGTAGTGAAGCTTCCCATAAAGTTTCATTGAATTCCGGTCATTAGTTGCTGAGAAATAGCCCGGACAAGAATTGCACTATATGTACAGTTAATGGACAATTTCAAAGGGCCATAACTCTGTGAAAAATCATCCGACCAGAACCCGCTGATAATATGCACATCTCCTCTTGGTAGTGAAGCTTCCCATAAAGTTTCATTGAATTCCGGTCACGGACACGCGGACGGACGGATGGACGGACGGACAGACGAAGCGGCGACTATATGCTCCCCCAAAAATAAATTTTGGGGGAGCATAAAAAGAGAAGTGAATTTCATCTCTATGCCACCGTACATAACAGATGGTTACACGATTTTTTTCTCACTTTGGTTCGAACTACAGACCACCGTATCAATAAGTCGAAATTGTTTTCTTCGTGTTATTCCTACTAAAACTTGTACTCAGTAAGTGTTCTATATAAAAGTTGTTTTAGTTGTGATATTGGTATGGGGGTTTGTCTTTAACAACTATTGTATTTTTCAACAGCGAATATTTATGTTCTTATTATTTATTATTATTTTATCTTTATTACAGCGGATGCGTGTTCTGTTGGTTGTTTAGCTTGCAAAGACACTACTTGTTCTAGCTGTAGGCAAGGCTATTGGGGCGTATCGTGTTATAACCTTTGCGCACCTGGATGTTTGAACGGTACGTGTAATTCCAACAATGGTGAATGTCAGTGTAAGGTCGGGTTCCATGGTAATTGCAATCAACAGTGCTCTCTAAATTGTCAAGATGTTTGCGACACAATAACCGGAGCGTGTAAATGCAAACCGGGATACCACGGGGACTATTGTGCCAATACATGTTTAACATATTGTGCTAAATGTACCAACGGGCCATTGTGCTCTGTCTGTCCCGTCGGACAATATACATCGACATGTCGAACGCCATGTAAAACCAAATGCATTGATGGATCTTGTGACATATATACTGGTGAGTGTGTAAACAATCTAAACTGTACTGCCAATTGTAGCATCTGTATTGGAGGATACAATTGTACGAGTTGTGTTGATGGTTATTACGGATCAAGTTGTGAACTTTCATGCCCATACAGTTGTGTGAACAGTTGCTTTAAACTAACTGGCCATTGTTTCAATTGCACTATTGGCTGGTTCGGCAATCAATGTGACAACAACTGTTCAATTCAATGTAAAATTGGATGCAACAGGTATACTGGTATATGTAATTAATGTAAAACGGGATATTATGGAGATCAATGTCAATACAGCTGCTCACAACATTGTTTGAACAATACGTGTAATCAAACAACTGGCTTCTGCTATTTATGTCCGGCGGGCTTTGCTGGCGATAAATGTGAAAGTAGAACATGTCCACCTAACTGTTCAAGTTGTAATGGACCGTTATGTTCCAATTGCAGTAGTGGATTTCATGGTATCAGTTGCCAGATTGCATGCAGTACAAACTGTTCTCAAGAAGGTTGTAGTATTATTACCGGTTCTTGCGTAAAATGTAAGATGTCCAATTTATACGGTGCTACATGCAATGAAACATGTAGCTCCAACTGCAGTTACAGCATGTGTGACCGTTATACAGGTGAATGTACAAAGGGATGTGTAGGAAATTATTTCGGAAATAAATGTGATAATATTTGCCCTGCTTATTGCACACGCACGGGGACAAACAATTCATGTTCACAAGACGGAAAATGTATAAATGGATGTGCGCAAAATTACTACGGGCCTCTATGTAGTATGCCTTGTCCTACTAATTGTGCTGGAGGTGCGGATGGCAGATTATGTTCCAGTGACGGTACTTGCATTAACGGATGTAGACTTGGATTCGGTGGTTCACAGTGCAATGTTACTTGTCCAGTGACTTGTGCCGAAGTCGCCTCTGGCAGCAGATGTTCTGACAATGGCTCATGTGCTGCAGGCTGCATTGATAGATACTCGGGAGAAAAATGCAGTATGTGTAGTTTTATATAACAAAAATATTATAAGAATTAATATATGGCATTTTTTACATATTGGCAACTCTGACAAATACTGAAAAGTGTACCCTATATTTACAAAACCAATCGAGAGATTGACCGCAAAATAATAATAATTAAACCAGTAATTGAAGCTAAAATGGACATTATTTAGAAAATTGATTAAGTTGTGATTTTGCTAACAGAACTTCTCACCAGTACAGAATCATCAGCGGCTTACACAAGTGGAAACGCAGCGGCCATTGCAGGTCCTGTTGTTGGTGGGGTTTGTTTTATTGCTGGATGCGTGATCATCACACTGCTGGTGATGAAAAAGAGGTTTTTGTATGTTTTTTTTCGCACTATAGTTCTTGTTCGACTACATACTACAGCTTTTTTATATTTACATGTGTGTGTCTTAGTTTAGGTAAACCGAAGTAAGTTGTTCAGACGATAATTGTTTTCGAGTTTTGTCTGATAATCGTATTTAATGATACGTCGGTCTTGTCGATCAGAGTATGCTTCAGTCGCAGAATGTCTTATTATCAGTCCTGGATTACCCATTACGCAGAGTAGGCAATTTTTAGGGGCCACATAATACCGTTAAGAAAGATTTTTTTACTAACTTAGCCTATTACAATGATTTGATAAAGCCAATTACTTTATATCAGTGTTATGTTCCGATTAAATGCTTTGTCACATTTTATGTCTCGCCTGCCTTAGCGTTTGAAGGAAAATTTGAACGAGTAAAATCGACTGGGCACCGGCGCTCTTGTAAGCATATGACCGACAATGGGCCTGGGACGTGGGTCCCAAACGTTTCACTGCTTATGGGTCTCCACGGTGCCTATCTGGCAATTCTTAGTATAACTGGTGGAAAGCTAATGAAAATTAGTACAAAAGCATAAATAGCATGTGTATATGTCGTGTGTAACTAGACGTTTATAATTTGACGTGTGGTTTACCGTTGATTTGTAACCATATTCATCTAATGTGGACATTAAAGCATAGGAATTAAGTAAGATGTTAACTTGTTTATTATTGATGTCACTTAAGCACCAGCAAAGTTTAAGAAATTAGTATATACATATAAAATTTATTTTTATGATGTCACTGTTTTGTGCGTTAGGTTGGAAATAGGTTTTTGATAATATTGTTTATGTTGGTGGGTTCGATCAAACCGACGTGCATCCAATCATACGTTTTAGTAAACGCAAGCATACTGATAAGCTAACAGTTTACCTTTTCATTAATCTTATTTCGGTCGTAGGGTTAATACTGAAGCATTGTTTTAGAAACAAATATCGTTTGAATTGTCGGCTAGAATGGGAGATATGATGTGTAAGCAATGTTATTTCTTTTCAGACAGAAACAAAAAGATACCAACGAATATTATAACGTAAGGACTTTTGCAGCAGGTACACATTGTTCTAAATATCTGCTTCACGTGAAATTGAATCAGATGTATAAAATTAAATGTAAATTGTGTTCACAAATGCACAAATTGATTAATATATTGTGTGTTTTATGTCATATTGGTTCAACGATAGCCAATAGCGTTTGTGTACTTCCATTTGTAGGTAGTCAAGCCACACCTGCTAACACACAAAAAGATGCAGAGTCCGACTATACAGATTTGGGCGTCAGTCGCGAGCAAATGAATACGTATTCTTCTCTGCGCGAAGGTTAATCCTGTTTGTTTATGCTATGTTTAACATAATTTTAAATACTAATCTGGCATAAAAAATAATCTTTTTTTTTAATGAACTAAAACCTTAATTATGGATGCTGTATCAGTGTGTTTACAATTAAAGTTTTTTTACAAACCAGTCTGCTAAAAGACTGTGTCTGAGATTTCATCTCATTCATCCTTCTAATGCGACCGTACACACACTCTTCCAATTAAGGCAGGAAGTTTATCATGTGTTCACATATTTCTACTCAGAAATCTCCCTGCTAAAATATTTCATTTATTTCGTCACTTTGGCACACTATAACCTACATTTATAAACGCGAAAGCGTTTAATTGCTTATAAGAATAAATCAACAACATTAATGCCCACCGCCCTGTTTCAGTTTACATCGCAAGCCATTGGTTCGTTCAAACTAAATTTGCACATTAACAAAAATTCCGTGAAGTCCTATTTTTTCTAATTTATAAGCAATTACAAACATCTACATGGTTTAAATGTATCAACATTATAACATTGTTCATATGTCAAAATTTAAAGAGAATCTCTTATTAAAACTAACACTCAGCAGTCTGATTTTTGTTTGACTTGTTGCAACAAAAGACAGCAATATGATCATATGCATACATTAACATGTTCGTCTTAAATAGCGTTTGATTTAAACTTACCCCTGGTATATTTTAGTAATTGGTACAAAAACATGCTCATTTGGTATTCCTAATGTACAACATTTTGTAAATGCATTCTTAATTAAATGAAGCTTCAAGCTCCAGCAAATAGTTGTATATAATGCTTATATAAAAACCATTTAGTATGTATTGATTAAACCTAGATATAAATTAGGAGACGTTGATCAAATCGTATTGACGAATTCAAATAAACTGCTTCATGTGTGTAATAGCAAATTACTCTTAAAAATGTATATACCAAACAGTCGGAACACGTATTTTCAGTCAAGCAGATTCTAATCAATCTTAAAAATTGAGTATATAACTAAGATTGTTATTATTTATGTGGAATGTGTACTGCATTAACATAAGTGAAATTGTGTTTGATTTACATTACTTTTGTAGGTTCTCACATTTTAAATTCCCAACAAACACACAGAGACGCCGAAACTAACTATACAACTTTGGGTGACAAGCGGGGAGAAGGACATACGTATTCCAATCTCAGCGAAGGAAATTCGTTATCTTGAATTAAACTACCTGCATAATGGCATTTACTTTGAGCTCGACGATTAGACCCATCTTGGACCATATCTTTTTGAATCCTGGAATCTTCCACTACTACAACTTTGGTTAAAAACCTAAATAATGAGTGAATATAATAAGAATACACATATGATTGTATTTGTAATAATGATACATATATATTGTGTACATAGTTAGTAATGTTTATATTTTTCATGTTCGTAGTTTTTTAAGCGCTGCACATTTGATTAACATACATTTACTATAAAACTATTGAAATGTGTATATATTTAATACGTATTTTGTGTAAAGTAAAGGTATAATGAATAGCTAAAAAGCACATGTCTTTGACAATAACAATTTCAAGTGTTCAAACACCCATCGTTTATTTGATGTCCTTATATTGAATAGAAAACTTTTCCAAAAATTTATTTAACAGAAAACACGAGTGATTTTAACAGGAATTATTATTTTAAACAACACAACTACGTTTGGTGAATTTATGCATACCTCTATAGCCACTGTTTGATCGTATTTAACTTCAGCCATGTGACTTTTAGACAGAAACGGATGTTCCAATCATACATGGTTTGCGATAGCGGATGTCTGCTCTTAAAGGATTTTAAGATTAAGACTATCTCTTTTGTGAAGTCATAATATTTTTATTTTAACTAGCTGTTATTATTGTATTCACTTGAAACAATGAATCAATTTTGAAACAGTTTAACTATACTATTTTTGTAGCTAACGATGAATATAAACAACCCAGCTATGCAATTAGGCCTTTTAGAACTTTATTGCATCGGGGATTGCAAGACGATAATCTTAATTTAAAAACTATATGATGCCAAGTCTCTGAAGCTTTGTAACAAAGGGACAAGATGTAGTTCATACTCGTGTTGGATTTATTTCATCATGCCTCAGAAAGTTACGGTTCTTGTGCTTATTCTGTATGTAATTGAAGAGGAGTTAAATAGTTATTAAATCAAAATGTATTCTCTTGTATTGTTATCGGGATACCATGATGTTAACATTATATGCACTTTATTATTGAATATATCATTTGAGCAAAGTATGAGGTTAAGAGCTCCTTGAAACCGGTTTAAAACATAATTTCGTTTGTATTCACCATCGCAAGGTATTGACCACAATTATGTGCACGCGTTTGCTTTTTTACATTTTGTGTAAGTGTGTGTGCGTGCGTGCGTGTGCGTGTTCGCGCGCGCGTGTAAGTGCGTTCGTGTGTGTTAATATGTTTTTTTTAAGTAAACTTCGAGAAAAGCAACGCAATATGTATCATGTATTTTAGGAAAAAAAATGTTTATCACAAGTCAATACGTTCAAATAAATCACTCGGTGAAACACATTTATAGATTGTGGGACTAGAACTTCAAAATCTATACTGTGAGTGACGAGCAGGATACCACTAGACTTTTTGCTTTCCAATCGAATGAATATAGAAAATACCGATGTGTTAAAATCAATGTTTGCATTTATTTTACAAAGATGTATTCAAGAAATCACGAATGTGTTTCGTGTTTATACATATCGCATTCAACCATAGTAAAATTATATATTCGTTTACCGTTGAGAAAAAAGGACTATACATTGTGTTATAAGTTTAATTTTACGTCAAATAAATCTCATGTCTAAACAAACTTCATTGCAAATAATTACTCGCAAATAACCGTGAGATCGATAGCTATAATAATATGTGTGTTCATTATAGCACTGAGGAAGTACACACTTTGGAAATTATCTGTATAATGTTGTACTGATTTTACGACAAATAAAACAATTTGAGGTTTTTCTGCAAATTCGTATCAGCCTTGTGCGCTATTTCTTCCTCAATTTCCAAACTTGAAAGTTATACTTGCTACCATTTATGTTAAAATTGCGCAATGCAGTGTTAATTAAAAAGAATGTTTATAAAAATCTGTATGTAATATATGGAAAGAAAACATAGAATAATATAATTCACATGCATGCAAGCTAAATTGGTATTGCCTCTTTTCTTGCTTATACGACAGAAAGGTCTCGAATAAAAGAAAAAAGTGTTTGGCATATACCTAATATCGATTTAAAAACATAGTTACATTTATACATAACGTGACACCACAAAATTATTTTTGTTATGCGGTAGAATAAAAATACTAACTGCAGTTATGTTGAAAACCGTTTCATTTCAACATAATTCGAATTACAGATTGATGTCTCGTTATTTTGTATGATTTATTATTAAGTCCCTTTAAACACGATCAAATTATACTTCCTTCTTCACGACTGAATGACCATCAAAACTGTCCAACATTGTTAATTATGCACACGGCAGTTTTTTCAATACTCCACACTCAATACAATTTTCTGAACGTCAGTAAATAAAGTTATTTTCAGCATCGGAGTATCGTTTTACGTATTTTGACTTGTTCTACTTACTGCGCCGGTAGTATGAATAGCAGACTTTGTTCCAGCGACGGTACTTGCATACATGGATGCATGCTTGGATACAGTGGTACACTGTGTAATGTTACTTGTCCAGAGACTTGTGCCGAAGTCGCCTCTGGCAGGAGATGTTCTGTTAATGGCTCATGTACTGCAGGCTGCATTGATAAACATTCTGGAGATAGATGTGGTATGTGTACTTTTGTTTGCCAAAAATGTTAAAAGAATAAATATATGGCATTGTGTACATATTGGCAACTCTGACAAATACCGATAAGTGTAGCCTATATTTTCAAAACTAATCGAGACATTGACCGCAAAAAAAAAATAAACCAATTATTGAAGCTAACATGGACATTATCAAGAAAATTGATGACATTTTTAGTTTACAGAACTCGCTAGTACAGAATCATCAGCGACTCACACAAGTGGAAACGCAGCAGTCATTGCAGGTTCTGTCGTTGGTGGAGTTTATTTCATTGCTGGATGCATGATCATCACAATGCTGGTGATAAAGCAGAGGTTTTTGTATGTTTAATTGGCACTATATTTCTTGGTCGACTACATATTACAGCGTTATTTTTATTTACTATCTATGTCTGAGTTTAGGTAAACCTAAGTAAGTTGTTCAGACGATTTATATACTCCCAGAAAATTTTCGAGTAGCATATAGTTGCCAGTTTGTCCTTCCTTCCGTCACACTTTTCCGTCACACTTTTGTTACAGCTTCACATAGCGCTTTCAATATTTAACCGATCTCTTACATATTGTGCATGTATGTACCTTGCATGGACCTCTACCTTTTGATGAGGTTTGATGTCACTGGGGTCAAGGTCACCGAGGCTAATAGTAGATTTTCTCAAGGTCACACTTTGGTTACAGTTTCTCGTAGCGAACGAAAGGGGAGCATCCACCATTTTCAACGATTCTTGTTTTCGAGTTTTCTATGAAAATTTTATTAAATTATACATATGTCTTGTCCATCAGAGTACTGAGTATTCTTCAGTCGCAGTAGGTCTTAGTGTCAGTTCTGGATAGCCCATTAGGCAGAGTAGGTAACCACCTATGCGCCCCGCGACTTTTAGGGGCACCATGAGACATTGACATTGTACTTACTAGCCAAATATAATGACTAACAAAGCCAATTATTTTATATCACTGTTATGTTCCGATTAAAGGCATCTTCACACGTTATGTCTCGCCAGCCTTGGCATTGGTAGAATAATTCGAACGAGTGAAATCGATTGGGCACCGGCGCTCTAGCAAGCACTTTGCCAACTCGGGGCCTGGGGCGTGGGCCCCAAAAGTTACAAGGCCTATGGGCCTCCACGGGGCTTATCCGGCACAGCTTAGTATAACTGGTGCCAAGCAAATGACAATTAGTGCAATGATTAAAAAAAAACACCTTGTTCATTTTGTGTTTTTTTTTTCTAAGCATAAATAGCATGTGTATGTGTCGTGTTAAACTATATGTTTATGATTGGGCGTGTGGCGAGCCGTATATGTGTAACCATATTCATCTAATGTGGGCATGTAGGCATGGAAATTAGGTAAGTTTTTAACTTGATTATAATTGATGACACCTTGCGCCAGAAATGTTTAAGAAATTATTATCTACATATGAAAAGAATTTTTTATGATATCACTGTTTATAGCGTTAGGTATGATATAGGTTACTAATAATTGTGTTTATGTCGTTGGTTCAATCAAACCGACGTTAATGCAATCATACGTAATAAGTACACGCAATCGTACTGATAAGCTCACATTTTACCGTTTTATCAATCTTTTTTTCGGTCGTGGGGTTTATTCTGACGTATTGTTTTTCGATACAAACATAATGTGAATTGTCGGTTTGAATATTATTTATTATGTGTAAGCACATTTCTTTCTTGTCAGACACAAACAAAACGATACAAACGAATATTATAATTTTAGGACGTTCGCAGCAGGTTCACATTGTTCTAAATATCTGAATTACATGAAATTGAATCAGTTGTTTATATTGAATTTACACAATGTTCACAAATGCATAAATTGTTAAATCTACTGTGTGTATTATATCATATTCGTTCAACGATAGCCTTAAACTTTATGTATTTGCATAAGTAAGTTATCAAGCCGCAAATGCTTACACACAGAAAGATGCAGAGTCCGACTATACAGAGTTGGTTGTCAGCAAATAAATACGTATTCTTCTCTTATCAATTATGTTTGTATGTGCTATTTTTAACATTATTATAAATACCGTTCTGCAATAAGAAAGAATCCTTCTCTAAAAGCAACTGTAATCATAATGAAGGTTGCTGTATCAATATGTTTATAATTTTTCCTCATTTTCATAATATAGTCTTTTAACGACTGTGTCTGATATTTCATCTCTTTCATCCTTCTTATGCTAACGAACACATAATCTACCAATTAGACAGGAAGTTCATATTATGTTTACAGATTTCTACTCAGAAATCTTCTTGCAACAATATTGCATTTATTTAGTCGATTTAACAGACCATAATCTGCACTCATAAATGTTTGTCAAAGCATTACAGTTACATTGCTCATAAGAATAAATCCAAAACATAAATGAACCCCTTGATTCAGTTTACATCGAACTATTTTTAAATGAATGTGCAAATAGACACCGATTCTGTGTAGTCGTATGTTTTTCATATTTATTTGCAATGATAAACATCTTCATATGTTTGCATCGTATCAAAATGATGAAATTGTGCATCTGTCAAAATTTTAACACAATGTCTTTCTTAAATAAGCAATGAGCAATTAGTAGGATAGCAACATGCGTTTTAAGTCAACCAGCTTCTAAGCAATCTTAAAAAATATATTATATAACTAAGATTGTTATTGTTTATGTGATAGGTGTGATGCATTAACTTAATTGAAATTTGCTTACCATTATTTCTGTAGGTTTTTGCATTTCAAATTCCCCACAATCACAAAGAGAGGCCGAGACTAGCTACACAACTTTGGGTGACCAGCGTGGAGTAGGCAATGCGTATTCCAGTCTCAGGGAAGGAACGTCGTAATCTTGAATTGTAATACTACCAAAAGTACATTGACTTTGAGATCGATGACCATATTCATCTTGATACATATCTCGTTGATTCGTGGAATCTTATTTAACTACAATTTTGAGTTATGAACCTATATAATGAGTGAGTATAAAGACAAATACACCCATGATATTTTGTAATAATGCTACATATATATGGTGTAAATACTTGTTAATGTTTTTAATTGTTCGTGTTCTTTTTTTGTTCAGGCCTTATTTAATTAACACCCATTTACAATAAAAATGATTAAATCTGTAAAATATGTTAAGTGTTGTGTCTATATGTAAAGTAAATAGCTAATTACCACATGTCTATAACAATAGCCAATTCAAGTGTCCCGACACCCGCCGTTTATTCGGATTTCCTGACATTAAATATTAAATATCTCTAAGCATTTCAGACAAATCAAAAGTGCGTTCAAACGTAATTATTATTTTTATAAAAAATTCATGTTAGTACGCTTATTAGTTACATTGTTTGCAAACCTCTATGACCACTGAACGTCATTTACCAGCGTTCTGTTACCATAACGTTTAGATAGATGGTTTGTGGAAGCACGTATTTCTTGCTTAAAAGCTTTTAAGTTAATGCATCTCTGTTGTTTCTGAAGTACTACTATTTTTATGTTAACTGGTTGTTGTAATAATAATGTTTATTTGAAATAATTTAACTTATTTGAAACTGTTAAACAGTGCTCTTTTGTGTTATTCAAGACATACAAATCTTAGCATTGGAATATTGCTTTTTACAACTTTATTACGGCTTCTTCTGGCATTTCATGACGATGATCTGTTTGTAAAAACTATATGATGCTATAATTCTTAAGCTTTGTAATAAAGACGAGATGTAATTCATACTTGTCTTGGTTTCATTTCTTATAACGTATTTTTTGTTTAATTTCAATGGTGATGCTATGATACTAACTTTATGCACACCCAAACGTTTAATGAATAAATATGGAAAAACTTTGAGGCTTGGTGAAAAATTTACCGTCCCAAGGCGATGACACCAGTCCTGTTCATGTTTGCGATTATGTAATGTGCATTTGTGTCTTGTATAATAAATTTATTGTGTGTCTAACTGAATTGCAATTGCAGCCTTGAATTTTTTTAAGTACAACATAGTATAATACGTTTTTTTCTCCTGTTTGCGCAGCTGAAGTTTATCTTAATGTATTTGCATCCTTAAATGTAAAAAGCTTTTGATCGATTACATTATCAAATTAAATTGGGAGTAGACGCTTACGAGTTGTGAATGAGAATGAGAAAACTCTCATTAGCAACACGATGTTATGTCGTTTCATTGTTAGATTTGTGTCCGGATTCAAGTTCACAATGCATCTTAAGCACTTATGAGTCATGGTTCTATGTACACAACACCGCTGGAGTGATATTTTCCTGAAAAAAATGCTTCGTATCAGCGTGTTATTATTATCTTTTACTTTAGTTTACCTTGGCGAAAATGTAATGGCATTGTGAAAAGTCTAAACAAATCGCCTACGGAACCGAAACAAAGAAAGAAAAAATAAACACTTTAGGTACTAACTATCCAGTTAAGATTTGTTAAGACGAAAGAAAAAAAAGTGTAAAATTACTAGTTTTAATAAATTTACCTATCCAGTATTGTTTAATACATATGATGAAAAATGCGGACAGGTTAAAAAGACAATGTATTGAAATAGTGCAGCGGTGTTAGATGTAAAATCAATTTGAAGCAGCAACTGTACACTTCACTGCCTGCGTTACCCTACAGTAATTAATATGGCTTCGTTTAGTCGCTTGACGGGTTTGTTAAGTACTATTATTGTTGTTAATGTGTGTGTACACATATGCGCGGTTGTTATTCGCGTGGTAGAACATTTAACATCAGATGAGTAAGCTAAATACATACAAATAAGTCATTACCACTTTCATGTTTAACCCGCGCTGTACAGCCGAGAAACTTCGTATTATGGTGTCTTCATACATGAATCAATTATTACTTTTAATGTCAGTGTATTGACCGTTTTATATCGACTTTCAAAATATGCATACTTTAACGATTTTTGTGTTATGTTTCACATTGTTCATGTCATATTATTTCAGCGTGGTGAATTTTGTTTACAATCTATTCACTACGATTCTCCCCATGGATGCGATTGATAAAAAATTTACCATTTAACTATTATCTTTCAAACACAATGCAGATATCAAATACTTATTTACTGATATTCCTGGTCGTATATCATAAATAACATGGATTTTGTACCCGACACACGAAGTGCGTCATCAAGAAACCACACACGTTTGTCAAGGACATAAAGACCGCATTAGACCGCAGTGAAATAATTTATGCTTTAATAGTATAGAAAAAAAACGACTTTTTACTGTGCTTTAAGTTTTTAGTTAACGTCAAAAGAATGGTTTACTCCCGATTGTCCCATATTTTGATTTTAATGATATAAAAAATCGATATCGGAAAATCCAGGTAAGTCGCATGCCTGGGGCTAAAATCCAACTACAGTAAGGTTCAGATTGGTGTCCACGTACTGAACTACATAGTGAAGTCGGTCTAGATCTGCGGAGTTATTTTCGAATTGTTTCTTGTATTTAGTTCGTGCATTAATTTATTTTCATTATACATAACATAAACACCAACGTGGAACCAATTGGCAACTTTTCTAGAGAAACAACAATTAAGAAAAAAACTGTCTCTCTTAAATATCAGTTTCGGTGTAAATACTTTTAAAATACCAGAAATTAATAACACTGTTAACCACATTATTATATTAATGCAATACTTCATATTCAGCATGAAATACAAAAAAAACAAAAACCCTCTTTGAACTGTTTTATAAATTATTTAAAACTAAAGATCCAAATTGAAAAAGAAATAGCCCTCAACAACGATACACTTAACATTTTTGAACAAAAATGGAAACACATTAAATTTTCATAATCTAGTTTAGTTGTTTATCTACCCCACTTTATGCAACTCATCTATTGTTTAAGTATTATATATTAAAAAAACATTTATCACAACCCACAAACCAACAACCTTTAAATCTTAAGAAAAACACAAGGTCAAAAATATATAAATATTAGCATATATTGTATAATATGTTTAACATTATCATTGCTGCATGTTATAACTTTGTTCTTGCTTATGCACATGTTTACATTATATGTTTTATATTGAATAAAGAAAAAATAAACACCAACGTGCTTCTCGATTAATATTTTAATATTTTAGTTTTATTCTCTGTCGTTGGAGAAAATATGTACGCATTTATAAACATATTATATAAGCTGCTGGTCGATGTTTCTGTATATCATCTTCTGGATGGGTCAGGTGCCCCCCTTAGAGCACTGTATCTGTCTTACATAGCTCACGGATTCTATTTCTTCGTGTGTCCGGATTATGCTATATATGATTGGATGCGGGTGTTGAATCACTTTCTTCAGGATACAATGCCATCCCTCTAGATTGTTCGTTGTTTTGGGAATTGTGTTTTATGAAATGGTTCCAAACTTCATTGTCACTTTCGACAAACTGTTCGGTTACCTAGTCGGTAAAGCTCTCTACTGCTACCAATCACCGGTTCGTAGCGCAGTGATCTTTCTTTGTACATTGTTAGAACTGGTGTAGGTTTTTTTCTTAGCATCGTTTCCGTATATTCTGCATCACCCTGTCGGACGCTATATCTTTTTGATTTTCCGCGTGCGTATGGTGTCTAATGTTTCTGACGATGATTCTTGTTCTCGTAGTTGCCTGTGATGGAGAGTCACGCACAGCAAACGTCCAATATATGTGATTACCTCGTCGACTTTGAACTTGTAATTCAAACGACATATATATATACATAATTTTGATTGAAAATGTCCAGTTAACCCTAAATCTCGATTCCATGCATCAATCATATATTGACATACTTGTATATTAACATATGTATGCTTTAAAATCTGTATTTAAACTTAATATTTCGATTTCATTTATCAATCGTCCATTTTTATTTTCCATCTGAGTGTCGGTTCTGTATACTTAACGGTATGCTTACCACACTTCGCATGTAATAAAATCGATGAGTATACTATTATATACTTGCTACAAATCTTAAACCGTCAAGCTCAATGCTATTAGTAACCAAATCAATGTGAAGTTACGCATTTGCAATCTTTTCTTATCCGAAATTTCGAAATAAGTGAAGTTAGATTGGTTTGTTACGGCACGTGAGTGTGAGTTTTATATCATCAACGGTGAATTTATTTGTTACGCATGGATGTAGATTAATGAATGCTTGTGATTTTTGACCGTTATTTAATTAAAGTAATGTTGTTGTTTTTAATAATATTGTATTTATGTAACAAACAAATAATAGATAATTATCGCTTTATACTTTGATCGTAGGTAATCAAAATAAAGCCCAGTTATGATCTTTGTAATTATGTTCATAACGCATGCAAGTTTGTTCAATACTTGTGGAATGCGATTCGTGAACCGACCGATAATTTTTTCCTTCTAACTCCTCTTCACACCTACTTGAACGGTGTATTGGTTTCTAAATGTGAGGCGATCGGTACAACACCACACCAAAATCACACGTCTCCATTGAATTCCAATAATGAGTCGCAAGTAATTGAGATCGATCAACATGGCTCTCTTTTTATGTCTGTATATTTCAAGGGAAGTAAACACTAGGGAAATCCCTGTGGTAATTACATTATTTATTTGTTAGCATCGACACATTTTAGGTTTTGCAACACATATGTTTTGTCGTGGTGTGCGGTTTTTACTTTATTTTTCAAAAGAATGCTTGTTAACAATAATGTTTTCAAAATGTCATTACATCTTTAGCAAAATATGGTTGACACAAACATGTATTAGAAGCGTGATATAGGGCATACGATTCTTGTCTGATCTAATTTTAACATAGAAACTTGTTTCTTTTTTTTAAACCTATTTATTTAAGCTTGATTGCATAACAATTCTTATATTAAACGCTCTCGAGTCCGTTTCTTTGGTGTCTTTGGAGGAGATCTAAAGAACGCTCCCACAGTGGAGATCGAACCCGTGACCTCACGATCCCTAGGCGGGCACCATGTCCACTACGCCACGGCGACCTAGAAACTTATATTTATTATTTATAGTATGTTTAGTTGTATTATAATTATAAATGAAATTTCATTTGAGTTTGTGCAAAATTTGCTAAAGACACGTGTTCATATTTGAAACTAACGAATGTGACGAATACTTCATTGATTTATAAAATGTATTAAATATTACTGAAAAGGGCTGATAAACCTTCTTTTATCTCGTATATCCGCCAACCCACAATCCATCCTCTTGCAAATAGGGGAATTGATAAAGTCGGTAGACAGGTTTTTCGTACAGCATTATTATAATGCTACAGTAAGTAGCGGGATAAAGAAAACACTTATATTGCACCACATAACATACAATAAAACTATAATATGGAAGATACATATTGTCTTTATTAAAGGTTGGTAGGTTTTCGTGTCAAATTCTTTAACATATGAAACAGCTGTTTGTCATTTGAAAAGCAGGTACTAAAATGTGCTTAAATGAAATTCAGCTCCAAAGGGGGGGGATATATACCGGCGATTAATTAATTTTTAGAGATAAAACCAATTTGAGAAAATAACTTAATAGTAATTTTTGCTTTGTTTTACAATACACATACGCACATACTTTGTATCATAAAGGAAAATGACTTAAGTACATTAAATTACTCAAAGGTCACGTAAGTAAAACAACACATTTGTGGACGATTTTCATACAGTATTTTTTTTATTCCGACGTCTACGATCTTGCAACAAACACGGAGGAAAGCTCACACCGCAGAGCCGAAAGGAGTATTCATTTTAAAGGAATATTCATTTTAAAGGAATATTCATTTTAAAGGAGTATTCATTTTAAAGGAGTATTATTTTAAAGGAGCATTCATTTTAAAGGAGTATTCATTTCAAAGGAGTATTCATTTAAAAGAAATATAAATATGAAGTGGCTAACCAAGTGAAAATGAGAGTAACTCCTTAGCGACAATCATCAAAACGAAACCACTTCGGAAGTCAGTTCAAACTATCCTCATTTAAACACAATCAGGTCCCCCTACGGATTATAATAAACATTGCACATACGCATTGAACCAATAATCATAGTAAGTGTTGTGTTCTTTGGGTATATACAACGTATTTAAAGTAGTTAAAGTATATTATGCATGTATGTATTCTATTTCTTCAAGCTTGATTATCACCCGCATGTTGTTTTTACGAACTACTTATGATATATTCAAAATAAATAAGCGGTAGCCAGATATATAATTAATATGAAACAAATATTATGTGATATTACGAAAAAAATTGGTCTCGCAATTTTATTTTAGCTTTTCGTCTAAGAAATACCTAATAGTTTGTGTAACTTGCCGGGAATTTCGTTGACTCCCTCTTCAACACGACCCTCGTTCTTTCTCACCTATTCCAAAGTAACTTAAAAGGTAACTTCTCTTTAACTATTATATGCTATGTTATAAATAAGGTTGATTTATTACGTGGTTGCGTTTTGACGGGTTCGACAGTTTCAAACACGACAACACGTCAAAATGGTAAGCATACCCACGAGATCGACTGAATGGGTGATTAAGGTAATAAGTATCGTATCGGCGCCCATTTTGTCGTTCTGGCAGGTATATTTGTCGATGCAACAAAGATATACTTGCTGCATAAATATGCCTACTTGCTTCATAGAAAAACGCCCACTCGCTATCTTAATGAAACGAATAATGTTAAATTTAACAAAACTATGAAGACGAAACATTTAACGAAACTTCACACTTTTAAATATGACTGTGTCATTTAAAAACAATGTCGAGTTGTTTTCTGCGTGAAGGAACTTTAAAAATTTTCGGTTGGCTAGATGTGTAAAGAAATTGGGAGTATCGTCTTGGATGCGACTGTTATATGTGAACGGTTTATAATTGAGTTTTAAAAGAAGCATGATCTTATCTCTATCGAAGCCGACTGATAAAACTGGTAACATACACTTTTTGTTCATTTATTCCAATATATAAATAAGAATATGCAAACAGGATTGCACCTAAAACTGCATGATGTATAATGCACTCTTTTAATCTATATAATGTATAGGGCTCATATTGAATCAATTAACAACGGCTTCGTCTCAAAGCCTGTATTGGTGTTCAAATTGAGTTATGTTGCCTGCTAAGCCGATCCCATTCTAAACATTCGTGAAACATTAATACATAATGCGACATATGCAACTAAAGTCCAAGCATATGTTTAAGTATTAATCTATGTTTGAACAGTGATTTTTCACTTTTCAAGTTTTAAGCTATGCGGAAGGTATTCAGGTTTTGCGGATACAGTCTGTGTGATAGCTAGTTGTTCAAAATATACTTCGCAAAGTGCCGAACAAAGCATATGGCACATTATTATTGTGTCAGATTTATGTTCATATTAGAAAGGTAAAACGTCTGTCGCATAAGCAATATTGTCGTGACAAAATGATCCTGTATTATGAATATGGATAGTGTGCGATTACCATATAGTTTGACACAAGACGCATTCACTAGACAACGGACAAAACAGACACGCAATACATGACTCACTCCTTAAGTTCTGATGGCCTTGTTTAACAAACGCGCTATGGGCAAGACGAAATTGGATGTGTATTCTAGAAAGGTCTTAAATTAGTTGTGTTCCAGACAGATCTTTAAATTGTCATCACTTTAATCAGACGAAATATCTTTCCTAAACATGCAACTAGATGAAATAAAGTATTTTCAAACGCAATCAATATTGCACAATATATGCGGATAAACGTGTTGAAATAATGAATTAAATGTTTTTAAACCTTGTTTAAACACACTTAAAACCAATCCATGTATTAATTACAACATATCTAATAGTCACATACAAAGTCATTTCACGTAGAAAATGGTTTGCATAAATTTCATTTAACTTTTTTCTTCAGAGGCATCACCGACTATCACCTGTACATAATCTATTGAATAATAATGCAGTAATGTTAAATTTCAAAAAGTTCTATTAAAGTCTGGCCGCTAAGATATCCATTAAAACGATTTCAACGAAACCCTTGTAGTATATTTAAAGACTGTGGCTTAAAGCCTGTGTGAGGTCATTATTGTCTATCCAGTCGTTTGTCTGTTAAGCGACATATCTCAAGGATGTGGATGTTCACATTGACTCCACTATTAATTTGCACAATGTGAGACTGATGATCACAGATTTCGCCTTTCATCTTTGGAGATGTATCCATCACCTGTAATGCATCGCAATTTACTTAGAGGTAATATACGATAATGTTCTTTTTCTAAAATATATAACTTTATTATGCAATACATATAAATTAATGTGTTATTGAGAATTAAATTAGAAAACATTATTAAGTCTTAAACATATAAAATAAACTTATTTACGATCCACTCGTAATTTTAAACAATTTACAAATGCATGTGTATTATGTCCAATTCTCATTCTTGGCAGTTCGTTATTTATCTAATAACATTTTTTGTCGCTTTAGCAAGCAATCTATTCAATATCGATTCTATAAGCGCTTAATGAATACTACCTGATATTTATGTTCCGGAAATCAGTGTTAACATGTTCCAGCCCCAACAAGCGGTATACTAAACATTATAATACGGGATACATTCCAACGTCATCGCATATAAATAGTATGCAAGGATGAGTGGATCGACTTTAAAAATGATATACCAAACTGAGGTACAATAATATATACTATATTATACTTATTCGTGATGTGCACGCCATCGTCACTATTTCAATTATTTCAATAACTTTATAGTCCTATAAAAGAATCATTCACATGCACCAGCCGAATTTAGATATGTTCTCGTTCAAAGATGCCCAGTTGTCATGTTATTTAAACAAAGATCGCCCATGACGGATTTATCGCAATTCATGTATCAACTATACTTACCGTCTGTGTCGAATATTTCCTTCACCCATTCATCAAGTGTGCCATCGCGTTTATCACAGAGATCAAGAATAAACTGGATCTTCAGCCTGTCTAAATGTGTAAGAATTATTATACGAAAATATTCTATTAGTACATTTTCTAAACAAACCTTTTACTGCTTAACTAAACTGGTAAAACGTATAAGTTGTATTCTTACAATATGTGCTAATTATATGGTTCTATTTTCCATAATAAATAATTGTGTTTGACAATTGGTTAGTTAGTTTTATTTATTTAAACAAGTCAAGCAATTAATAGTTCAATATAATCAATTGAATACAATATCGTAACATATTAATATAAATACTACGATATAACTAACATTCTAACTTCAAATTTGAATGGCTGCATTAATCACATATCTAACTAATATTATGACATGATGCATACACAGGATAACCCGTAAAGCCTAGACATGTTAAAATGAATAAGCTTATTTCCAACGGGCCCCTCGGTTTTATCAAACATATCATATAAACGGCTATAAATATATAGGTTTTTTTGGTTCTTAATATAAAATCGAAATGATCTTACAGATTGTTTCTTTTACATATTAAGTGAATCTTTCAAAGGTTGACATTATAATGCACAGACACAAACAAATTAACATAAACATAAGGAATTTCATAAAATAAAACCAATCTAAAAGTAAAATTACGTGGAATTCTCGTCTACCTTCATAATAGCACATGCTATTAATCTTTATTATGCATGAATAATATTTGCATGAAAAAAGTATTGTAAGTCGTTTCATTATATATAAAAATATCAGGAATAAAATAGTGTCTGCTGGTCTTTAAGGAACTAAAGCATTAAACGTTATAACTTATATACCCGGAACGTCGGTTAAATGGTGTTCAAGCGCTTTAAAAAACTGTATTTTCCCAGTTGGATGTTTGCAGAGGGCGTGCGTTGCAAAGTGATACACAGTTCTGAAAATACAACGATCTTTAATAATAGTGCAATAGACGTTTTACATTTCTAACATACTTTTCTGTTTATTTTGACTGAGGTAAACTTAAATAGTTTAGCTTCATATTTGCATTGAAATGTTTGTATTATATATTGATTTCACTATAGATACTGTCATAAAAACCATACATAACGCAATGCAGTTTTATAGATGTGACACAATGAGAACCAACTATAAATGCAGATTACCGGTATGTGATTTTGCAACGTGTTTTGATTTATGTCTTTTTTTATTACAAAAAGTATCTCGCCGGATTATCAGCGAATGTTCTCACATGGGTATTTTGTCAATCAAAATATGCGTTCATATCGCGCATGTTCTGACAAAAATGCCACTCACAATATATATGTATTATATATAGTTTAATGTCTACTTACGGTTTTTTAGTGTCGTCATATTGTCTGATTATATCCCTATATTCATTTAGCAAAACATTGTTATTTACATCGTCATTTACAGACATCATCCCTTGGTCCTGAATTGCGCAAACAGTAAACCTCGCCAGGACAATGGCGCCTAAATATGTCAGCGAATTCCACATGTCTCTTGTTCTTATCAAGGTAACTAAACGGAAAAAAACAACTGAGTATTAATGTTATAATGAAGATATAAGTCCATGAAGGAAAAATTGTGTCATCGAAAAATTCAATTTTATTTTTTTTTAATGTGTATTTCTGCTCAGTGTTTATAGTGTTTCAATTTATATTCAAAACGAATCTTAATCATACAAATAAATTAATTGGCGATAAACACGTACAGTCCGCTGAGATGACCAACTAATTGTATCCAGTCAGTCCACTTATTCAATCACTCCGGTCACTTGCAAATGACCCATATCGGAGATGCTGTATGCTTTTGCTGATAGACAAACCAGAGAAATGTAACCATTGGCCAACGTATATTGGATCAAAGCAGCAGTAAAGTTAGAACGTGAGAATATGACGGGTTGATAATGCAAACGACTCATATCATACATATGAAAGAACCACTAATAATATTTAATTATTCATAACATATTTGCAAACATTCGTGAAATGGTTTAACTGAAACTTTCTTCTTAAATACCTACAAAAAGGTGTTTATTTAAAGGAATAATTTAATTAATATAATTTTGCACCATAAGCATCACGTAGCATCAAACGTATTTGATACGCATTCATATAACATATTGCTCATATAAATAGTAACACATTTGAGACGCGAGCGGGTGGTTATTCGTATTAGAAGGACCTAAATGATCAGATTGGCCCATGGGCCGATTTTGTTATATCTAAAAATAATCTGATCGCGCGGCTTCAGCTGAATCTTCAGTTTAAGCCAACGTTGCAATATCGATTGTTACTGTATGGTATATTAGATTTACTACATTGTTCGAGCTTTAACAGGTGTCATAAAGTTAGTATATGACACGCTCACCTCAATTACAACTTAAATCCAGTGTTTAGATCTATAACCTATATTTTAGTGCAGAAATAACATAGGATGACATGGAATATAAACGATAACACACGACAGAGCTTGACCGGACGTATATTGTCGGCCCTAGCTGCTTATTCGCCTAAGGGCCGTTATGACCATAGCGGGTCGATTATTGACATCCGGCCCAACTTTTCCGTGTGCTATAGTCTAAATACACAGAAATCCCTTGGTGTCTTAATTTTAGACAATATGTATGTTAATGATGCTTTGTCACCATGTATTAATAACGTGTTGTCTGAAAGCATCGTGAGTTTCTATATTTGCCATACCCATTGCCGTATTCATTATTCGGTTTTAATGTTCTCTTTAAAAACGGTCATGTGGTTGAGATCTCTTTCGACTGTAATTCAACTTCAGCCAACTAATTTAACACCAATAATAACGACTTCATCCTGAATAACACTACAGTAAGCATTCCTACAATATCGAGTGTAAATGATATCGTTTAGCACCTTGTTGTCTTTATTGAATAGGAAAAATGAATGACCTAACATAACTGTCGTTGAAATGCATTGGAGCTATGATTTTATTGAATTGAATTCATTTTTGTTATTCAAATTAACGTATTATAATGTAAACAGTTCATTCCCATAAGAGCTGCGCATCATTCTTACATTCCACCGATGTAATGTATCTTCCATAAAATTTGTAGGAGTTTGATTAATTACCTCTCCCACGAATATGTACTAAATGTTCATTCACTATCACACAAACAAGATTTATTTAATGTCAGGTTTCTATCATCATCTACCCATTTTTCGGCACCTGATAAAGCTCTTGGTGATACTTGTAAATCTGTATGTGTCTATGATAATGTGATAATACAATCGGTATGGACTTTAAAAAACCAAGAAAATTAAATCCTGTCAAACTATGATACCCACTTACGACATTAAATATGTTCGTTTTAACGAATTACGGTCATGCAAAAGAAGTGCGGCTCATTACGTCTACTCGCATAATGTAATGTATATATATTTTGTTATCTTTGAAATCTGACTTAAAAATAATACACATTTTCGCACATTTTTCTTTAAACGAAAACAATTTTAAGTTTTTAATTATTATCTATAAAAATATCGTAGAGACTTGGTGCATGTGTCACTGGGCGATCATATTTCAAAGTGAGCGTGATCAATATTATCAAGGTAGAAATATCATACAGCCTTAGTAAACATATGAAAATATCGCGATGGCAACGTAAGCATCACTTATTCATTTGGGCATGTCATTCAGCGGTTAAGTTATTAAAATGCGATGTATATACCCTACAGTAATTTATTTTAATAATTGCAAAACAATATTTGCACGGAACATGTCGTCTACAGACGTTAACATTCGCAATGATACGTTTTAACATTAACAGAGCAGATCATATTTCATGTTTTATATATCTTTCATAGACGAGCAGAGCAATGTTTGCAAAATGAGTTGTCTTTATGGCCTTTAAGGGTCCCGTTTCCTTGGTGTTAAATGTTTTTACTCCATATAAATCTGCGGCAGTAAAACACGTTCGTACATTTTCCATTTTAATTTCGCTGAACAAGAATCTATAACATTGCGCTATTGTCAATACCATTATTAAGACTTGCCTACGTAAACATAAACTACATACAAAACAACGTATGTGCATTCTAAACATAGCAATATATCGCCCTCTGATAAAACACCCAGCTCTCCTTTCAAGGTTGAATTTCAGCCGAAATAATAACGGCAACAACACAGCATTAAACGCTAATTGAATGAAATAATAACGGCAACAACACAGCATTAAACGCTAATTGAATGATATATATTCTTAATTATTATAATCATGTTAGTATACTATGTCCATATTTTAAACACACACTTTCTAATTTGGCAATACCAGCTTTACTACGAATGCCTATGTAAACCACGACATATATATCCCAACAAAACGAATATATGTTTATGAAGATTGTAGTGAATATAATTTTTTACTTATTTGAAGTATATGTACCACCTTGTGACTGAATCTCAATATATAAAAGATATATTCATGAAGAATAAAAATGAAAACACACAGTGGAAACTCGTGTGCTGTGTCTACGTTCAACCACCCACGCGCCCATAGCACACACTAAAACAGATATTGGTTCGCAAGTTTAAGTTTACATTTAATCAATCAGTCGGCATTTCGCAATTTAAACATGTAAATATAATAGTGTACCGCATGTAAAATTTCACTAAATTCGACCTACAGTACATCGTCATTAACTCTATTAACGTGTTCAGGTCTGGCGTAGAATGACGGCATAGGATTATACTTCGTTGCCTGTTACGCTCGTTTCATTTCCCAGACGCTCTGCAGCCAATTGTATAAACAATTTAACCACAAGGTAACCGCAAAATCTCGGTAACCCCTGTGGTTACCGCGTCTCGGCGGTTTGTTTAAAAAACGACGTTGACGTTAATCGCCCTATTACCGCGGTTATTTTTAACTCACCTCTACGAGCTGGGTTAGATGCTGGTTACCACACGGACTACTGACCAACATGGCGAACGTTCTCTATTTTAGACACAGACAACAGCGACGATTTCGACGATTTGACTTACAAACGAATGGACTTGATGACGACGAACTGTGCCGAAGGTATAATTTTCTGCCCAGAGCCTAGACAGACTTGTCGACCTCTTGGACCCTATTTTACGACGACAGACGCGACGAAACAGGTCTTTGTCAACACGACAGAAGTTACTTATAACTCTTCGATTCTTGGCTACTGGGAATTTTCTTCAGGTTATCGGCGACACCTTCGGCGTTGACATAGCTACTGTTTCTCGGGTTATTACCGCTGTCGTTGACGCTATTTTCGAACTGAAGGACCGTTTCATTAAATTTCCGACCAGCGACGAAGACCGACGCCGAGCGACTAATGACTTCTTCCGGGTTCGGGGATTGCCTTGCGTCATTGGTTGTATAGACGGAACCCACATCCGTCTTCTTTCACCCGGGCAGCCCGACGAAGCAGCGTACGTCAACAGGGAACACTATCACTCGATCAACTTACAGGCAACTTGTGATAGAGACGGTAAGCCTATTTGTATCATAGATCTCCAGGAAAAACTGCGTTAATGTTTAAATTTATTCTTATTCAAAACACGGAGTTCATATTTCATTATTTTAATGATGTTCACAAGGCAAAAATTTCGTCTTAATATATTAAACAATCCACCATAAAACGAAATGATCGCATCATTTGTCAATAAGAAATCATACTATTCACTTTGAACATAAATGACTGCTGTCCATGTGCACATCCACGTTTATTTAACTCCGTTTCCTTTCCTATACAAATGCGACTATATCTGCAACTTAACGTGTGTACACTGGCTAAATCCACTTAGTTTTCTCTGAATGCATATACAAAAATATGTACAACACAGTTCGTGTACATTGTAATTTTGGACATTGAGGTTCCCTATGGGGTACCTACTGAAAAATCTTTTACTGACCCATATGTATAATGTTTAAATATTGAAAGCTAAGGTTTAGTTTGATAATTTGATTGTTTATTATCAGTGGAGGTAGATATTACACTATGTTTATATTGCAAATGTGTATTAACTAAGACAATTTATATTTAAGAATTGAATTATAGTTAAATTATGATGTATACAAAATATGATATTTAAATTTGGACAAAAATCTTCACTGAACATTGTAATAACTTTTTGTGTCTTTGAACAAGACATAAAAATAAAATTTCCCAAGAAAAGGAAATTACACATTTTGTAAGTGTTATCTCTGAATATTCTTAGCACATTATACATTTAATTTGTTTCATCTAATTGGTTATTGAGAAAGATTATATAAGATTATTATTGGTCGCATACAAGTGCATGTAAAGCACTATTATCATTGAGTTGTGTATGTTTTCAGAACACAAATAATTAGTTGTTTATTTCTATGCTGATAGAAATATAAAATTAATTATTTGTTTTCTAAAAGAATTCTAACAGTTAAGACTACTGCAAAGCTGCTTCACATTTAAAACAACATTATTTTCTCTTTTTTAACTCAAGATAATTTTCTAAAAATAGTTCATCTATTGTAAATCAGAACTGATGCAGTAATAGTAAGGACATCCATTAAATTTAACAATAGATTTTAATGTTAAAAAATCTTAAGTTACATATTTACAAATTGGAAATCAAATAAATTTTACATGTTTTCATTATTAATTATTAAAATACTGTTAATTTTGTTATCTGTTAACAGAATCTATCAACGGACATTGCTATATTTAATCTACTTATAACGACTTCAGCTAAAAATAAAATTCACATCAAATTTTTAGCATAATTAAACAAAATAACAACCCTGAGATTCCTATGTAAATTAATTATGATACACCGAAAAAAATGTTTAGCTCATGATTTAAATCCATTCTCTATCGGGGAATTTTACAAGCATGAATGCCTGCTGGCCAAGAAGCTACCACGATGCCCACGTGTTCAGAATGTCAAACATTGCCAGACATTTAGAAGCAAATCATAAAGGTACATTTATAAAAATTGTATCACCAATTATAATTTTGAACATTATTTTTGTTGTTTTCCAAGAGCTTCAGTGGTATGTTGATGTTGTGAATTTCATACACTCCTTGTCTGTTATAATAAGGTAAAGATAGACTGTGGTGTACTTAATCCTGAAATACATCATATCTTATAGTAATACTATTTTATTTTATAATTTAAAATCAAATAAATTATTAAAATTATTTGATAAATAGGTATTTGTTTTGATATTTGTGATTTGCTTTATATATGTTACTTGCAGATCCTGGACGTGATTTGTTGTTAGGCGACAGCGGATATCAATGTCGACCATTCCTAATGACACCCATATTGCATCCAAGTAAGATCAGTTGTGATTTTAAAAATCATAATTTGTTAAAACCAGTTTATTTAAAAAAAAACTTTCTATTTTTGGTATAATTTGCAAAATAATCTTGTAAAAAATGATTTTAATTATATCAATAATATGATTTATTTATAACATACTCATTAAGATATAACCTGTAATAATTATTAGATAAAAAATTGCTAAATAAAATAAAAACTACATAAATACTAATATGCTGTTTAAAAAAAGGTTAAATTAAAAAATGAGTAATTATTATGAGCATGATATAATAATCATTATTGTCACCATTATCATAGGAAATGAAGCCGAGGTGCGGTATAACCAGGCACACACGAGCACGAGAAATATTATTGAGAGGTGCTTTGGGGTTTGGAAGCGAACCTTCCATATACTGCATGTGGAAGTAAATTGAATATTTGATTAAATAATAATAAATTTAAAAAATGAATGAATAGCATATGTTTTCAATATGTCACAGTTTGACATCTTCTATATGTCCGTTTTTACCTATATTGAATTTTCATGCGCCGTTCCATAGTTAAAGTGCACGCGAACGTTTTATTGTCATCGCGCATGCGCCGACTTTTCTGTTTGTCCTCGTTTGTCTTTGTCATGGTGATTTGTCATTGTGTCGTCTGCTGTTGTTGGGTGAATCGGAATACTTCGGATTTATACAATTAACAATGTATATCTACGAGGTCGGTCGAGGCTATCCAACTGCTGCACGTGCTTTCATGTGAGCACTGTTTACCGTATCCGTCCAATTGTTTGTTATGTTTTATGTTTGAATGAAAGAAATATTGAGGGAAAGGTTCCTTTTGGGTTGTTCGTTCACCCTTTTTTCCTTCCCCGCCAAATTCCTTCGTCCCTCACAACCCTTCAGAACTTTCACAAGTTAAGAGGTTTAGAAATCTGTTACTCTTTATATTAAATATACAGGAGATTTATTATTATTAAATAAACGGACACTGTGGCCCGTTTTATACGGATAAATATAAGTAAGAACCTATGCCAGGACTTAGTTGATCATATATAACACCCCTGTGACATTGGTGGCCATTGGGGTTTCCGTTGGGCCATAGTGTCAGGGCGGCAAGATCGCCGCCACCGAGGATCGGGCCGGACAGACGTCGGTCCGGAGGAAGCCTCAAGGCTGAGGCTGAAGAAACCAGGCTAAGTTTTTTTGTGGCGTTTTTCTGGACTTTGATCTGGGTACCAGCGGATGCAGATCCATAGGCGTACGCAGGTTTGAGCAGAAATCGGCGCAAGATAGAAGTCCGTATTTGGAGATACGGAAGAGCGAGTTCGAGATTTCACGAAGTCAGGTTCGTTGCAATATCTTTCTTCGTTGGAATTTTGGATCCATATGGATTTTCTATTATGCATCAGAGTTTGTTGAAATTTTAAAAGCTAGCTAGTGATTTTTTTTAAGTGCGCGCACTGGTTATTGAATAACTACGGTAACACTGGAGCGATAATCACGACGTGTTATTCTTTCGGAGGAACAGCGGAGGACAGTTGAACTGTGAATTTCTGAACTTTATAGATATTTGCAGGTAACTCCTGTAGATTATCGGTGTAAACTTGTGTGATTTTAAATAATTATTGTGTATATTGACGGTGAATTGTGTACTTTGTGTATTTTCATGTTGTCACTTAATTGGTTGTTTTGTCACATGTTTTCGTGGTAAAAATTTTAATTGAAAAAATTTCTAAGTGGAAAATTATTGGTTTTTCTAGTCAAAATTTAGTGTGAATTATAAGATATTTTAAGGATAAACTGTATCGTTTTGATATTTTTTTAAATCACAGTGTCTTAGGGTAAATTTTGAGCAGTTTTATTAAAGATTTTGCCTTAATTTTTTGCAAACGTTAGGGAGTGTTTATTTATTGAGTGTCCCAGTAACTGGCATAAGTTATAATTGCCCAACTATCTAGCACTCTGTCTATACATTACCTTTGCACTGCACCTACCCCATAGATGTATGATTGAGAAGAGGAGCGAGTGAGGTTAATGATATATGTTCTGTGTTGTGGTGTCCTTTTGTGTTTCTATTTGTGTTAAAGCTACGTTTAAATCAGACGAGCGTATAATTTTATATATTGTCCGTATTTTTAGCACATCGGTTGTGCGGCTCAATTATTCGACTTTTGCGTTTGAAAATATTATCGCGTGATAATATTTGTGTTGCAACGAAGGTCTGATATAAATATTATAGCAGATTTTCTTTGTATTTGTGGTGCTTGGTAAGAATACCATACACACGTCTTAAATTTTGGTAGTATTTAAAAGTTGTTTCTTTGTGATATTATTGCAGTTAGTTGTAGACCGAACACCATGTAACTGGATTGTTGATACAGTTTAGTCAGTCAGTGTGTCGTGTGTACTTTTATAGGGTACTGCATTTGAAGATAGTTATTTCAGTGGAATTTTGTTTCAGGGATATTATATAATTTCTATAGATATATGAACTGTTGAGGAATTAAGGAGTATATTCTATAGTGGTGGCCAGGTCATATTTAATTCTACTTTCAAATTTCAGCAGCAGTAATATTTTTTTCCTATTGCAGCTATGTCCTAAGTGTTCACATATGTACTTTGAATTGTTTATATTTATTTTTAGTGTATTTTGTGTTAAACAGTTTGTACTCTTTGAGTCATTGAAGGTATAAACAATGGCAGACAAGAAAGGATCCAATGGATCCGGAGCAGATGCTGATACCTCTTTGTCAGAGGCACCATTAAAGCAGATTGTAGAGACACTTAAGAAAAGTGGTGATTATGTTGTTTTAAATAAACAAGAATATGCTTCTTTACAGAAACCGTCGTTTACGGCAAGTACACCTGGATTTGGGACACATGGTCATGCAGGACCTAGGAAGCCACTTACAGAGTTTATTAAGGGGATTAGTTCACCATCATATTCTTTTAATAATTCTCAAAATGGTTCACATTTACAGGTGCCCAGGTATGAAACGCCAAAGCTTCCTTATTTTTCAGGTGATCTACAACCTATCAAGGGCGATGAAACGTACGATGTATGGCGGTTTAAAACCAAAGTTTGATTTCAGAGAATTTACCGGAACATGTTGTATTACAGGTTATCCACAAATCTTTACGTGGTACTGCCAGACGTGCTCTTATTTCACTTGGTGAACATGCAACCAGTCAACAGATATTAGACAAATTGAGATTCTCTTTGGTGAAGTTTCAACTAATGAATCTGTGATGCAGACTTTTTACAATGCATCTCAGAAAGTTTCAAAGAATGTTACCGCGTATGGATGTCGGCTGGAAGCTTTACTACAAGTTGCAGTAGAAAGCGGTCATGTTTCTTCTGTTGCTAGAAATGATATGTTACGTTCAAAATTTTGGCTGGTTTACGTGACGAGAAGCTGAAGATACTAACCAGAAAAGAGGTTCGATCAGTGGAGCACAAGTTGTCAGCTGCTAGAAGTATTTCAGCAATAGTTAATACAGCTCAACAGTCCACAGCAGTAGACAACAAAACTGTTGATGAGCTTACCAGTAAAATGGACTTACTCATGAACAAAATGCTTTCTCTTGAAAAACAGATGAAAGAGAAACCAATAGATGCTGCAGGTTCCAGTAATAATGAATTTTATTGTAGGGACAATAACCAGAACAGACAAGGTGGGTATACACCAAATCGTGGTTATTAACATGGTGCAAATCGTGGTAGTTACCGTGGTGGAAATCGTGGAAGATACCGTGGTGGAAACAGCCAGCGAGAGGGTAGTTATAATAGCACATCTCAAAATAACCCAAAAGCCTAGACTCCTCAGTTGCTGGGCAAACTGGGGAAGTCAATATTGGAAATCGCCCTAAAGCAAAGATGAATTTGTTAGCAGACAGGATGGTAGGAAAAGCCAATGAAGGCTCAGCAGTAATTTGTCGTGTTACAACAAATGTACTTGTTGATAGTGGGTCAATGGTGACTTTAGTTTCAGAGTCGTTCTTCAATTCTCTTGAACCGAAACCAGATTTATGCAGTATGTCATGTTTCAATTTAGATCTCGTTGGCGTGTGTGGTACACGTTTACCATATTTAGGTTACATTGAGGGTGACATTTTGATTCCTTCTATTTTAGAACCCAGCATTATTGTACCTATTTTGATTGTTCCTGATACAGAATACCGACAGAGTGTACCCGGTATTATTGGTACTAATGTTTTACGTTTTTTGCAACAGGGATAAAATTTCAGAAGATCCTTACAGCATTGCTTTAGATGCTATGAATTGTACAAATTATGTTTCAGTGAAGACAACCAACAAGTGTCCAATAGTCATTCACCATAATGAAGTTTCAACAATTTCAGGTTTTGTTCGGAAACAGAAAGGTATCAAACCAAGATGTTCACAGATGTCATCAAAGCCCTGTGCTCCGAGACCATAGCCAGGTCAGACGGACATCCAATGGCAGAGTCTTTCGTCATTACAGACAATGGTAAACTTGGGACAGACACAGAGTATCCTACCTACCAAGCTACAGGCCTAAGTGAGGTAAACTGGAAGGAGGAACAAAAGAAAGACCCTACCATTTCCAGGATTCACCATATCATTGATAACAGACTTCTACTACCTAAGTACCAACTGAAAAAGGAATCCAAGAACATACAGAAGTACCTGAGACATAGGAGCTCTTTTACCATCAAAGACGGTATTGTATACAGAAAGTGTCAGATAGACGGTCAGGATATGTTACAGCTAATTCTTCCAGAGAGCTACAGAGACTGGGCCATGAAAGGACATGATGATGTAGGTCACCAAGGGCGAGACAGGACACTTTGGTTGGTAAGCAGAGGTTCTTCTGGCCAGGCCTGGAGAAGGATGTAGTGAGGAAGGTTCAAACCTGTCCCAACTGCCTGAGGAGGAAGTCACCTACCAAAGCCCAAGAACACCTGGTACCATTTACAAGTTCTCATCGCATGGAGCTGGTATGCATAGACTACCTTTCGCTTGAGAAGTCCAAGGGTGGATACGAGAACATCCTCGTCATCACAGACCACTTCACTCGCTATGCCCAAGCCATACCTACTCGCAACCAGACTGCACAGCCCGAGGCTAGAGTCCTGTTTGAGAATTCCTTCTCCCACTACTCGTTTCCAGCAAGACTGCATAGTGACCAGGGAAGATACTTCGAGAGCAAGGTCATTAAGGAGTTATGCAACATAGCAGGAGTGCAGAAGACGAGGACTACCCTTTACAATCCTATGGAGAATCCAGTCACCGAGCGCTTCAATGCGACACTACTTGGGATGTAAGGCACGTTGAATCCAGCCGAGAAGTCCAACTGGAAGGATCATGTAAAGCCCATGGTTCACGCCTACAACTCCACTAGACATGAGTCCACAGGCTTCTCACCACACAATCTTCTCTTTGGATGGCACCCGAGACGGGCCATTGATGCGTTCCTTGGGGTGAAGGACTCTATAGCTCCATCCACCAGCAAGGACAACTATGCAGCCAAGAATAAGAAAAGACTGGACATCGCCTACCAAACAGCCAAGCAGATCTCCGAGAAGCAGTATGGGCGCCACAAGGCAATATATGACACCAAGGTACGCCATTTCACGCTCGAGATTGGTGACAGGGTACTAATCAAGAATGTGACGCCAAAAGGGAAGCTGGACGACAAGTTGCAGCGAGACCCATACCTTGTGATGGAAATCCCAGACCAGAAGATACCAGTCTACAGAGTGAAGAAGGAGAGTGGCAAGGGACCAGTTAAAACCCTACATAGGAATCTTATACTTCCTCTGCACTCTATCCCATATGAAAATACTTACCCGGAAACGACAAAACCACCCATACCAAAACAGAACATACCAAGACCGGAAATCGACACGACCATGGAAATCAACTTTCCATCAGAGTCGGAGTCAAACAGTGGTTCTGAGACAAGTGAGGTAAGCCCGAGAATTATCATACCACATAGGAGAAGACCGTTACCACAACCCTGTGTCAATTTTCTCGACCGGAGTTACCATCTAGCATCTCACGTGCTACTTGTGACCGTAAATCCAGTAATAATTCTACTGGTAGGTCCAACCTAGCGTTTAATTTTTAGCGGTACACACCTGGTTCTAATAACGCAAGTTTTTCTAGGTCTCAACCTCACAGTTATACTGATTATCACTTTTCAGGTAATAATATGTCTAATCAGAACCAATCTTTATCCTAAGGTCATAGGTCCGAGTCTCAGATTGCAGACCAGAGCAGAAATAATACATCACAGGCTCCAACGCTGGTGTTACTCCAAAGACCGCACTTTGCAGAGCCGGTGTTTCCAGAACGGCCACATGCTGCAGAGCCGGTGGTACCACAACGACCACAGAGACAAAGGAGAAAGCCAGATTTGTATGGAGATTGGGTTCAACCAATTACAGCTCATGTAGAGACTTTCCCCCAGGGTGAAATTTATCATGTGTGACAGAGGAGAATGTCACAGTTTCAATAAGTTGAAAATGTACTTTCATTTCATTGAAAAGTTGTAAAATGTTTTCAGATGTCTTATTGTGTAGGTCTGATCTTTATTAAGTTTCAGATTAAATACAATTATTTTTGTTTCAGTTTGAAATTCTCATTTCTACTGATTATTTTCAGACATCTAAGATGAGTGTCTAACACAGAGACAGTATGTTAATATTCATACATGGTGATTATGGCTACTATTGCATAAACTGTATTTTATGTTATTTTATTAGCCATATAATGTTTTACCCTTCTTTTACAGTTATTTTAATGTATTGTTTTATTGCAGATGATTCAAAAGAATATTTGCACATTATGTTTATATGATATGTTTTTAATGTTAGCAGTACCATTTATTTCAGAAAATTGAGTATGTACCTTTAAGAATAAGTGAATAACGATCTTTTAATTTCAGGTACTATGTGTTACCACATTTAATTATATGTGTTTGTGTACCAGTCTTTAAAATAATTAAATGTTAGGCAATAAACTTGAAATATCTGTTGCAGGGAAATAAATCCTGTATAAAATGTTGATATGTCTATTGCAGCTACTTCCCTTGGTTGTTAACACAATCCAGTACTAAGCTGATGAATGTGGCACTTACCAGCATCAACTGATATTGTTCAATTCTTTCCGACATGTTATTTCACAATGTTTAGCATATACGTATACTTGATATTAGAAACCACTGGAAGAAACTATTTTCAAATGCAAATACTTTTTGAGATATAGTTTTACTTGTAATTCAGTTTGTCATAAATCAAGTTGATTAGTTAATCACAAAGTCATACCGGGTACTTTACAGTTGTATGTTTTGTGGATATTGTAGGTATTTTATTAGTTAAAGAGTCATGAAATGTCAGGAGACATTTTTTGCTCTTAGCAGAGGAGAATGTCACAGTATGACATTTTCTATATGTCCGTTTTTACCTTTTTCCTCTGTGTTAGTAAATTTTATAAAGAAATAGTGCAATTTATGTGCACTACAAGCTTTGAATTGTTTCTAAACAGTAACAACTTTGTAAAGGAAAATGAATTATTTATTGCAATATACATTGTGAAAATACATGAACATATGTAGTAAAATAAATAATATTGTATTAAATGTTGTTGCTATTAACAAATCAATGGATCAAAGAAAAAGAGTTAACAGTAAAATAACATTAACAAGAATAATGTTTTTAATGTTTTTCTATACGTAAGTCTGCAAGCCGGGCCACTTTTCTGAAGCATTCTGCCCCCGCCCTGCTCATCTTTACCTGGCTTTCCGGTGCCTCTAATTGGGCATCTTTGAGAGTCCTTAAAGAACAATGTTCAAAAAGTACAAATGTATGTCACAAAGAACAATGTTCAAAAAGTATGTCCCAAAGAACAAGTAATTGATCTTATGTTTTAATGTACAATTATTTTTATGAAATTGAAGGTTAAACAAAAATACATAATGATATCAAGCAATAACATTTCATGAACTTGCCAATTAAAAAAATAATCTCACAAAAAGAAAAGTCATGATTTATCAATAATTATAGTACTCAAGTTTACATATTCCAATGTATACCTCTTTCTTCTTCTGTCACTGGACATTTCTGTTGAGGCTGATGGAACAGAGGTTGCTAGAATTGAACAACAAATATTCGAATATAATTTATTTCCAAGTTATTTAACTGAATAAAAGAGGAAAAAAGAAGACAATGTGGTGGTGGTAGTGGTGGTGGTTGTAGAAGAAGTAGTAAACGTGGTAGTTTCATAAGTATGAGTAATAGCAGTAGAAGTAGTATTAGTACTTAGCACTAGAAGTAGCAGTGGTAGTAGAAATAGTAGCATTAGAAGTTTAGAAGTAGCAGTAGCATAGTACTTGTAGTGGTAGCGGTAGCACTTGCAATGTTAGTGGTACTGCTAGAAGTATTTGTAATAGTAGCATTACATTTCATGATGTATACAATTTATTTCAATAAATAATATAGGCACTGTTAAAATTTACAAATAAAAAAAATATTATATCGTACATGTTCCTTTATAGACTTTTAATAGTTTTGATGAAAGAACCTACCGGTAGTTTTTTCCTTGGTTTTCGACGTATCTGGAAATTATATTAAACAAATCTGTATCTATTATGAAAAATAAAGGCAATAGTTTCCCCTCATTGGTCCCCTACACATTGCACCAACACGGTGTCTTTTTGGAATCGCTCATTAATTACACAGGTTAATTTTGCGAAGAAAAAACTACACATATTCATATGAATAGCATGGAACTTATCAAAACCGCATTTTCAAACATATGTGTGCATCAGACGTATAAGTGGCGAATATTTATGCACCTTTGATATAATTATAACCAAGGAAAAACTTTTTACTTACACAAAGCACATGTCAAAAGCATATAAATTTAGTTCACCCAAACATTTTTGGAACAGTCGCTGTGAAAAGTCAACGTCATTCAGTCTGTGGATGTTGAAGTGGACAGTCGCATTTCGGTGCTTAAACGTTAAAGGATGGAGTTTTAAGTGTATGTACTTACTGTATTAAACAGTTTCCGCCACACCGAAGGGATCTGGGATGTCCATGGCGGTAATAATATCAATCATGGGCAGCCCCAGGAAACTCGGCGATGGAGGAGTAACCGCTACAACGATTTGGATTTAATTTAAATTAATGCGTGAATGTGTTCCGAGTGTAACTGATTTTGTTTCGAAAAGGATTGGAAAGGATCTAATGCATCAATGACAATCATCAATGGATAATTAATAGCACATGGTAATAAACGAAATGTTTTAAATTATTCGATAATTTTTCATACTGGTATTAATAATATTTGGGTATGTTAAACATATTGATTTATGAAGATGAAATATCGGGAATATCTTTCATGTATATTACTTTAATCTTAAAACAATATTGAACAAACTGATGACGGTATCTGCGTCGTCCACGATGCCGTGACACGAGGCCGAGGTGGCGAAAAGACTCGCCACCGCCTGCGAGGTTTGTGACATCTCTGGCAGTGGCGGTCCTCCCCCCGTAGCGGCAGCATGGTTTCGCTCTCTTGAAACCTCGGATTTCGCGTTTTTTGTCTAAAATCAATATAACACAGATGGATACATTTCATTTCGCCTATTAACATTCTTTAATATTCTGGCATTTCTAGGTGAATTGTTGATCTATGAATTGCAAAAAAACAACGTGATTTTACTACGGCAGTCGAGGGTTCGAGCCACTCTCGGGCAAAATTTATATCCCTCAGTGCTGAATTTTGTCATAAGTTAAATTTCTTTCAATCGTTATATGGAAATTCGTCTTTTTTATGTAAATTTATAATAAAAGACATATTTATTCTATATTTACAAGTTTCTCCACTTTTCTTTTTCTTGTTGGAGAGTCCTAGGGCCGTGGCCGCAAGCATTTACCCCCGCTATAAGTTCACTCCAGATTTCTCTTACTCGAGCAACCATGCCCGGACCGCCCGAGCCATGGTTCGCTCTAAGCTTGTGAATGTTTGTTTTTATGAAATCTGTAATCACGTCAATTTCTCTGTCGCTAAAAGCTTTAGCCCGTTTTGCAGAGTCCAATGAAAATGACGTCATCTTTAGCTATTGCATTGTTGGTAATTTAACTGCGGCAATTTAACAAATTATAATGGTTAGGTAACCGCGCAGTAACCATCGTTTATACAAATGAAAATAAACGGTGGTAACCTAACCATGTAAATAACTGCGGTAATCAAATTACCACAGTTAATTTAAACCATCGTTTATACATACAAAATAACGTATGTGCATTATTTTAATCTTTAATTTTGTAACAATATACATTTGAAAACACAATAGTTACTTAAACAACTTGAACAATAAATGTAAAAAAACAATGCAACGGAAGGGTACATATTTTTCTTCTAAACAAAGCAATATATCGCCTTCTGATAAAACACCCAGCTCTCCTTTCAAAATTGAATTTCAGCCGAAATAATAACGGCAACAACACAGCATTAAACGCTAATTGAATGATATATTCTTAATTATTATAATCATTTTAGTATACTATGTCCATATTTTAAACACACACTTTCTAATTTGGCAATACCAGCTTTACTACGAATGCCTATGTAAACCACGACATATATATATCCCAACAAAACAAATATATGTTTATGAAGATTGTAGTGAATATATTTTTTTACTTATTTGAAGTATATGTACCACCTTGTGACTGAATCTCAATATATAAAAGATATATTCATGAAGAATAAAAATGAAAACACACAGTGGAAACTCGTGAGCTGTGTCTACGTTAAACCACCCACGCGCCCATAGCACACACTAAAACATATTGGACCGCAAGTTTAAGTTTACATTTAAGCAATCAGTCGGCATTTCGCAAAATTTATACATGTAAAAATAATAGTGTACCGCATGTAAAATTTCTCTAAATTCGACCTACAGTACATCGTCATTTTAATACAACAAAGCGGTTCTCCCTTTCAGTACCTAAATACTATTTGACCTATAAAAAACAATACGTGACATGTTTGGCTACATTTTGCTGGAGCTTTAGATGCCTACGTCACTTTTAACATGCTTAATGCTGGTCAATGATATCAAAATATATTTATTTGATTGTTATTTTTTATCCTTTAATCGATTAATTCGATTGGTTGAATTGGTTGTATTAACGTGCTCTATTAATGTGTTCAGGTCTGGCATAGAATGACGGCATAGGATAATACTTCGTTGCCTGTTACGCTCGTTTCATTTCCCAGACGCTCTGGTATGTAAGTTGCTGTTCAATTGTCCACAAAACGTTGTTAACACATACACTGTGTGCTCTATTGTCCTCATATTTCCGCAACTGTCCTCCTAATATATGGATTGGATACGGAAATTGTTTTAGTTTTCAACGTCCTTTCTAAACATGAGATGGTCATAGTCAGGCACTTTCATAAAAATTGTGTAAATGGTACATGGGTTTCATAGTACTGAGTGGATGTATTTAATATCTAGCACTTATTTTATTATTAAACTAAGGGTAAAACATATATTGCATTTTTTTAAACATATCCCATTATATTAATTACATGAGATTTAGTTTTATTGTCCCCATGCCCGCCCCCTGTCAAATAATGTAGCTACATCACGCGTTTTAACAACAACAACAATGCCCATTTTAACAATAACACAAACGCGGTATTGTATACAATAAGCAGTAGTAGCGCATAGTCCATACGTCAATCATTCTTTAGCTTCCTTCATTACATTTGCCTTTCTGTCAGTTTGTTAAATATATATCACATTAGTTGTATTACAATTATATTAAAGTTGTTGATATTAACATAGATATTACAGTAGGATTTATTGTTGAACACATAAGTTCGTCTTTGAAATATTTCCTCGTTGTCATTATGTTTTCGATCGGGTTTGCAGTGAGGGAAATCTCTAGCCTGCCAGTGCCAACATTTTCTTCGATATTAAATGATTGCTTGAATAAGATTCATTGATAAATTCGTATTTATATATTTATACCTTTATTTATGTCCTATTCTAACTGGAGATCTAACCGACATTATTTACTTCGCAAAAAACGACTTTAGTCCGTGTTACGTAATGCAATTTATTAACATGAGTTACTCAAAGTTTCTCTCATAAGACATTTGTCGGAAAGTAAAGTACAATTCTAACATACTCGACCTTGTAAGTGTTCTCATATCATCAACAGCGTCTTAAGCAAATTGCAGCCCTGTGGAGAGTAGAATCATCGGAAATTGTTTTGTATTTTATGTCCTGTTGTATAATTCGATGCTTATTCGTCATGATTACTTTATATTCTGGAATGTTTCAATGTGTGAGAAAACGCTTTTGTGATATTTTAACGATATCCATTCAGCAAATAACTAGACTCGGTTTACAATGTTTTCCCAAGAAAATACAAATGCTTTTGTATGGAAAATGTAATAAAGATTTCTCTGAGGTTTGATATTGTTAAATTTTCCACATGGCGCCTACATAATTGAAAAGCCAATTGTATCGCAGCACGTTTTAATCGTATGCTTTCATGACGTTATATAACATGCTTACTACTTTTATTGAAAAGAGTTTATGTTTCACCGAATGTATCACCAGCCAGATTTTTTACCCTGAGACGTAAAACTACTCGACTGGGGCCCGTTTTATCAAAGATCGTACGGCAATCTTAATTAACGACTACATTTTAAAAACTCAACATATTAAAGCTTTTAAACGATATGCACTAACAATATAAATAATGGTTGAGAAAACGATAAAATTTACAAACAAATTCCGCACAATGGTGTTATTATTTTGTTGTGTTTTATAAATTTGTGTCTTTGAAGTTCGTATCGTATTTTAAATTTGTCTAACGATGTTTACTGAAACGCCCCCAGATGCCGACACACGTATGTGTGTTTAGTATTTATAACAAATGAATGTCATCGTATCTGATCAGCAATCAAACGAAATTTAGAGGATCTTTGCCAGGGTATGATTTTATGATATTAACAAACGTCAAACGTAACAATTTTAATCAAATTTATTATTTAAACAATAATATATATTTCTTTAATTTGATTGCCGTTTGCAGCGGGTTCAAACAGGTGCATATTTTTGTTTTCTCCATGTTATTAAACGACCATTAATCTTGGGCGCCACGCCTGTTTTGAGATGAAGAAATACATAAGCCAATGCTACTTCCGAGGTGGCGCTAAGGACCGGATGTTCAATCCATGAAAACCTTTACAGGGTGAATAAGTTTATGTATGTTTTTCAACAAATATTTTGCATTAGTTTTAAAATCAGGAATTTTTCAGGCATGAATATTTTATGCACTGGTGTACAGAAACATACAATAACAACATATTTAGGAACGTGTGAACCTTTATAATTCGTGACATGGTTGAGTTATTGTTAAGCACACTTTTTATGGGCTCTCTAACGAGCACATTTACACTAGTTCATTTTTACGCGTTTAAATTGCTAACAATATCAAGCGATTGCTTGTAACATAAACACGTTGCTGCATTAACAAGAACATAAGCTTCTTGCCGATGTAATGCATACGTGTGCATTATTTCAAAAGAGATGGAGCCAATGCCAATTAGGTGGCGCTAAATCAGAAAGTGGCGAAAATACACGATATTATATTTTACATTTGTATAGCAATACTACCATGTATCTTCCATATGATTTTCGCTAAAGACTCTTTGTCCTGGAAGCCCTAGATGAGCCAAAAACCATAGGTGAACATAAACTACCAGATATGGAGACTTATGGCTCTATTAATGTAATCAAGTTGAAATGCATATTAATTTTGTCCCAAACTTTAAAAATTCTTTGTGAACAAATTTGATTGCGTTGTTGTTGTTTTTTATTAATCAATACATATACTTTAATTATTTGCCTGATTAATATCAAACAATGGTATTTTACTGTTAAGTGTTGTACCGCCTGCTATGATTCCCGTGTGAGCGTAGTAACTATTTGGCTGATGGAGAATAATCCCTATTTATGATTAATAAAATATTAACACACATTATCATCAGAACACAAACTAGAACACTCAGATTAAGTCACTGACCGTTATATAAAAACATACACCATATAACAAAGAAAACCAGTGAATGCTGGTCACGACCAGTTTAAATCTGAAATAATGTCTCAAGTTAATTTTATAAGTCATGTCCATTTAAAGTAGTGAAGTCAATAGTAAACGTTCCAACATTAACGAACATTGACATAAGAGTTAAAGTTAAATTAAACCTTTAAGGAAGGAAAATAACACAAAAACAAGAAACAGTGAAGCACATGAAACTAGGATTTTAACTTTTTTCAGAGTATGCAATCCTTAGCTATGTAATTGCAATATCTGCATGCATGCAACATTTCAGTTCAATAAAACCTATATCCTAACTACAAGCATATAATGTATGGAGCAGAAACTGTATTTTTAGTAACAGTCCCTTTTATTTAGCTCTTACTGACCTTACGTGAAATTCCCGAATATGTGTGTATGTATGTTAACTAGTGACACATTTTCAGTGCAGTACACTATCCAAACTAAAATATTGAGTATTTTATATTTAGAAACAGTGACCTTGGATTTGACCTTATTGACTGCAATTACAACCTCGGATTTTACGCCAGCTTGCATAATCTAAAGATTCCCTAAGTTTGGTCAATTCAAACGTAAGTTATTGACCGAGACCTTATAATTGCAATTCAACTAGTGAAATGTACATAGAGACGACTAATTCTAATTGCAATCGTAAGCTAGGTCTGCATGTGTGCTGCATACATACGCAGGTTCTGTGCAATACCGCCGAACTAATGTTATTAATCGGAACCGATTGTCAAATGTAAGTAGCATCTTGATCTTGATCTTAATAGCTTGCACGGAATCCATGCAGGCTCTCTATATTTAAACTTTATGCAAGCTTGATCACGACAATTTACGGTGATTGACTGGAAACCACCTGTTTGACGCAGACCACATGCCGTTACGTGAATATTGATTCTATTAAAAGGAATGAGAGTCGATGCTGATTGTATAATTAATCCACAAATTAGTTCAAACTTACACGCATGCGAAATATAATTTTCTCTGAAAGATCGTTTATGCAATGTTAACAAATCTACTTAAATATTGAGAGTGATTAATTAAGAAATTAAAAAGAACGAAGTAAATGTATATAATGAGAATGCAATACTGCTCCAGCAGCTGGAGTTTACCTTCTTTATATTGTATTTTAATAATTATTAAATTCGAATTTTATAAACGAACTATGCTAGGCATTGGTAGCAAATTTTACGTAAAACAGCTGCACCGTCTGTAAATGTATCTTATGGATATCTTAGCCATTAATACATCCTTCACATTAAATATAAATCGACAGCAACAAATATATGAATTATGTAAGCACCTTGCGAAAGCGTAGAAACAAAAACATCCATGAAAGCATGCCTTTTAAAACACTTTCAAGTTGAAGCAATTTGCGACAGTTTACACATAAACAGCGTCTCTGAGCATTATACTGTCACTAACTTGAATATGAATTATAGCGCTCGCTAATACGCTTTGACATTTTAATGGTCATTATTCTGCAATGGATTGTGTTTTGTTTTACAAAACGACGTCTTAATGGCTTTGTCTCCATTGTTTTAAAACACTTAAGGTGAAAGATATATTTCGCTTTGTATCGTTGTTTAGTGTTTTTTATGTGTATTCAATTCATGTTTAACAGTTTTAAGTTCCTTTCTTGACTAGCATTTTAGCCATGATATACGACAAAAAATTGAAATTAGGACAGTATTTGCGGTATATCGCTTTAGCGAAGTACGAAATTTGAGTGAATCAACAAAGTTTAGTCCGCTGTGCGTTATACGTGTGCTCAGTGTAATAGCGTGCACTAGAAATCTTGGTATATACATTATATTACATTGATTCCGAATGTTATTAACTGTCATTATGACAAATGCGCTTTTTTACACCCTGTGCCTTTATATCATTGTTTGACACTTTTCTTATTGGAGTTATTCTGCTGTTGACCTACTGGGAATATAACGAAATTGATTACATATCTAAACATACGTGACTCCATAGATTTTTTCTATGTTGATTATTATTTGAAATTATCATATTTCGAAAATTAGCCTAATAATATAATCATGGTACACTTATAAACTTACAAATGCATCTTCATAAATAAATTAGCATGACATGACAAAAAACTAATAAAGTCAACGAAGGAAAGTGTAGAGGAGATAAAACACATACTTTTATCATAGACTGATACATTTTAAATTATTAAGTGACACAAATCGTTGTAAAGTTAATGTAATTGACAAAGAATACATCCATATTGTTTATTTTATAAACATAACTCGGCATTAGATACATAATTGTACACCTAACCGTCAATACGAGTTGTCATGACTACTGTTTTATATATATATGTCAAGGTGAATCAATGCTTCAATGTTACCTTCTCTAAACAATTAAACGAACATCACCATTTCTTCTAATAGGATTAATGTGTATACAACGCATATATAGAGCTTATGAAATTATTAATAAGATTTAAAATTAATGTATCAACCGAAACATAAGAAACATTATCATGAGCTTAATTTGTGTTGCCGTCACCTAAAATTATATTATACAGAAAAAAATCCAACAAACGTGTAATTAATATTTAAACAGAACAAATCTAACAAAAGTATTATTTAAACAAAAACAGTAAATACTTTGAGATTGACCTAAACATTATTTAGTATTTATTATTATTGACAATGTAGTCGTGGATCAAAAATATATCTCATACCTTTTAAATGATATATAAAACTCAGTATTTAACGTCAAGTTATCAGCTCTATTCGGGTAAAACAACACGTTTTATAATACAAAGTCGGTGTGTGTTTTTTTTTCTCACAGAATGCGAGAGTGTTAATGATATACACGTTTAAGCAAATTAATAAATGGCCATTATACAAGTATATTTTAATAACTGCAAGATTATTGCCACAACCATTCCAATTTCAATACCAAGTATCAATTTCAATTCAATAATCAGGTTATTTTGAATTGACACATACGTATATATATATATATATATATTACCTGGTAGTAGTATTTTTGAAAGCATAATCATAGAGAGTGTGGCGCCTGTATAAACACATATTTGATATCTGCCATCACCAATCAGGGTCTACTCCCAAAACATGCAAATAGTCTTGCCAATATATAGAGTAGAAAGTGGCTTTTGCATTAATTTTTTCGTTTATGCTGTATTTCCATGTTTATTCTCAGGACAGTAATTCATGATAAACGTTGACAGTCTGGCATGTGACTCAGTCGTGATCATACAACTCTTTCTCGAAGTGTGAGATGTAGCCATCTCCTGAAACAAAAACAGTAACAATGTTTGCATCGACCCAGGTTTTATTCAGGCATGTGTGTGATGGGTATGCTGTCGAGCAGCAGGTCTCTTGTTATCAATAAAGACAATCGTTCTGATAGTAGGAAACCTCTCCTTATGACACAGACAAGATTTTACAGTATGTAGTTATGCGATGTTTTGACTTTCTAGATCGCTTGATACAGTGTTGCTGCTTTTTACCGTAAAAATTCGGTATATAACATTACATTACTTCGCTCGCATCAGGAAATCCAAAACGTGTATTAAAACGACTTTCATTACTTTTAATTCTGTACGATATTGCTTATTCATGGCGCAATTCACTAAAAAACCAACAAGCATATATTTCCGCTTTTTAAAGGTCGGAAACCACACTTTTGCGAGTCGAACAGTAAAATAATATTGATATAATTCGACTTAAGTTAAAATACAAAGAGAACGCATATACCATCTCTGTCGAAGATTTCTTTTACCCAATGGTTCAGCATTTTATCCTTGCGAGAACAGATATCCATTATAAAGACGATCTTCATGTGATCTGTAAAATATATAATTAAGTATATAGAAGGGAATTAGCTGGCACGTGATCATAGTGAATATACATTCAGGATGCAATGCACCTTTATAGAAAAAAATGTCATTCTTTGTTTAGGATACGACCAGTGAGTAATCAAGAAGTAATTATAATAATACGTTGTTGTTTTTTCGTTAATATGAATTGTTTTAATGTTACATTTTATTAAAATTTCAATATAATAACAATTTAATAATTAAGAATTTAAATGTGTAATGAATTAATAATAGCATGCTGAGAAAATGAAAAATACATACATCAAAAGGACGTATAAAGAATGGTTGATGAGTTATTGAAATAGATTGATTGCAAATAACACCAATATATAGTCACGTGTTTTCTTAAAAACACTATTTAACAAACTAACTGCAGAAGGCAAATACAAACTGAGATTGTAGGAATGGTATAGTATGTATCCATAATCAACAAAAGCAAACATCGTTCTGTTTCACAAAAACAACGTAAGTTCCATCTTCGCTTGCAAGGACACCCACGTATTCACAATTGAATGTAAAAACAAGAATATTTAGATGTTCGCTTAGGAATGAAACATATCGTTTTGTAGTACATCATATGTTAACGACACTTATCGGGAACGAAATAGGTATTATTACTCAGTTAGTATTCCTTAGCTTTGATATTCATAATAACACTACAATGGACGAAATAATACAGTATTTTCCATAACGTAGGTATGCCAAAATGGGAATAAGGATTTTTTTCTTTCACGTGATGGTATAACACCGACATCAAATGCGTGTTACTTGTTCAATTTAGCTGTATGTAGTCACCTGAGATGTGGTGGAAGTGATTCTGCAGAGCTTTATAGAACTTCAGTTTGCCGGGCATGTGATTGCACAGACCGTGACGAGCAAAGTGATGCACTTTCCTGGAGAATGAGGACACACATAACATGTATTTCATAAAACGGATACGGGAATGAGAATGAACATGCGCGCTTAATTCACACAACCAATATCTAATTTAGATGGGGTTTATCTGTCTTTACGCGCCAAGTGGTACACACTGCTTTTATATGTAGAATCTTGTATAATTACTTTATTGTTTTGCAAATAATATAACAGGAAATCTGCTATACTCTTTGTCAATCAAAAATGCAGTCCAATGTCCTTGTAGATATTGCTTTTAAATTTTGCATACTTCTGTACCAACTTGACCTCAATCTATAAACAAGAGCAGACAACTGTATCAAGCATTTTGACAGAATAATTGTTCCTTTTATATGCATATTATTGATAAATCTATGATAAAGTTTGCGTACCACTTCAAATATTTTCTATGGCCTTCTACATATTGCTTTCATATTTTGCATACTTCTTTACCAACATGATCCCAATCTATAAACAAGAGCAGACAACTGCATCAAGCATTTTGACAGAACTATGGCCCCTTTTATACTTAGATAATTGAACATTTTACTTAAATTGCCATAACTTCTTTATTTATTATTTATTATTTAGATTAGAGAGCCTCATTATGTTTGTCAGGAACGATTTTAAACCTTTAAATTTATATTATTAACAAGCAATACATATGTAAATAGTTACGACCTAGTTTGTGTCCGTTTATTATTCACCTCGACTTGTTGAACTCTATCATAATATGTGTTTATTCGATGCAATACGAACACATGTTTATATATAATAAAGGCTTACGTTCTATGTCGAAACTGCTCTTCTAGATCTTCCATTTCTTTTTGAAATATGTCAAGGTTAACTTCTTCTGGGGCGTCGTTGATTTCAATGTTGTCTGCAACCGCCACTGACAAAGCTATAGCAAACACTACCATATAAAAATATGTTCTCGTTGAGCCGACCATTTTGAAATCGATTAGACAAGTTTCTTTTAATATTGATTTAAATTCAATCTTCACGAAACGCTTAAGACCTTCAAATACGTCATTCGTCGAAACTATTAAATCAAAATAATTCTCCAAATGTTAACAAATCAAGATCTTCAGGCAGACGCGTATATCTTAACTTAGCAAACTGTTGAGTTTAGTCCCTGATAGAAAACATATATACTATAATGTCTACACCACTAAACTGTTTCCTTGTGTTTAAATACAACTACAGCAACGGCGTAATCAGCAGCATACGTTTAGATCTACAAATAACACCCTATCCCAAGAAATAATTGTATTCCTCTTGAGAATTGTTTAATAAAGATTTCTTAGAAAATGTAACATATAATTTGGTCCGTTCCCAGAAAAATTACTTGTGTTTGATTCGCAGAACGAGCTATCAGTAGCAGGACCGTCACAATCGTCTGCAAAGGCGCCTTGATATCGTGCCAGCCGACGACAAAACCCCAGTTGCGTAATTATTCCTCGGATAAAACAATTGCTTTCGAGTGGCGTGTGTACTCCTATTGTCTAGATACTTTCACAGAGATGATACTGTGGTTGATATTCATACTTCACAACGTAAATTTCAAAATAATCGTTCTTCGATGTACTTTCAAAGATGTAGAAAATTAAAAATATAATACTATTACTATTACCTATTAAATTATGTTCATCACTTATTTTTACTTAAATGTCGTTTATTTCACCAACGTGAAAGTTTATGTTGTAAACTAGTCGGTAGTCAGTATTGCCATTTAAAGTATATGTCAGACCCTTAATGTTCATCGCCTAATTAAATGTTATTTGTGACACTGCAAAAACACATAAACGTCCGATAAAATAGTAAAACGGTGTCACAGGCACTTTACATAATGTAAGTGCATGTAGCGTTCAATATGAGACGCATATACGCAGAAAGGCGTTTACGTGCGTTGAATTATGACAAACGACAAGGGATGGACATTTAAAGTGCCATATAACCAGATAATGTTTGATATATTTGCATTGACATGGAAAGATGCACCTACGCCCGTAAGAAGTGTGCACAATGCAATGGCCACGCGCAATATTCTGTGACACGAATGTCTGTCTTCACCTTCAGTAAGTGCAGTTATTTTTATCGTCATAAACATATTTACGTGACATTTGTATAGGTCTCGGGCAAAACAGATAATGTCAGATAACATAATTGCAGTCATTATTCGCAAGTTTCCTTATGGGATGTTAATATTACGCTTACTTTATGCACAGTATTTCTACAGATGAGCATAACGCATTTAATCTGTGAGATACTCATGTAAAGTTTGAGTGGTTGAGATTCCTTGCATTTAAGCACGACTCTGCAGTTCTGCAGTTTGTTTTACGATATAAAGAAGTGAAACTCCAGCTGCTGGAGCAGTATTGAATTCTCATTAAAAACAATTAGTTGGTCCTTTTTTAAGACAAGTGACCGATTGCCCAAACAATACAAAACAGCCCAATACAGCACAATACAAACCAACATAAACACAAAATATGAATAAAGCTGGGGTCACCGCCTTGGAACGGTCAATGCAAAGCATTGGGGGTTTAAACCGGTTATAGAGCGCTCAACCTCACACTTGGCCCAACAATATTCATAATACATTTAAGTGTAAATAAAATTTAACGTCATAGCATTGTCACTCAAATCAAACAATAATAAAAGGGAATTAAAATTTAATTACAATTTAATTACTCAATGGTATTGAAGATACCAGAGCAACAGAGTTACAACTTTTTGACGAACGATAAAATGAAACTACAAACAAGTGTCAACTACATTCCTTCTTTATAGAAAAAGATTTAAAAATATAGCGTCATTAAGTTAATATTTCAGATAATCATCGCGCAAATACAGGAAGAAGCAGCAATAATGGGTGTAAAAATTCCATAGTACATTGCTTGGTTGTTAATGTGACTGCTAAAAATTAAATTAATAATAATTAAATCAAAAAAGAAACGCCTATCAGAGAGAAAATATAAATTAAATTGAACGTTATAAACCCAATGACCTATGCATGTAGCTTACAACTGAACCAGAGAAAGAGTTATGACGTAATTGACAGGCGAAGACACAATGACGTGAAACAAATCCAGGGGCGGTACTGTAAAGTAATAATAAAACTATTAATGGGGGGCTACTGCAAAATTTACTACTAATAAAACAAGTTTAGTTGATTAAATATTAAGAATCAAATATATAAAAATAGTAATTCCATTAAATCGACATTATTGGAATCAAACAGTATATAGGTGTTTTGACAACTGACGACAGAAATGATTTGATGTACGATTTGAGTCCAAATGTAGTTTTCATGCAGATTTGTTCATACGACACAAAGACACAATTTTGTTCAACAGTGAAAAATGCCCTAATAAAACAAAATTAGTTGATTAAATATTAAGAATCAAATATATAAAAATAGTAATTCCATTAAAGCGACATTATTGGAATCAAACGCGTTTGTTTTCAAATTTGATCGGAATACTTTCAAATTAATGGATATATACTCTTACTATTTGGATAATGCTTGGTGTTTTATGTAATTTATATATTTTAATTCACGGTTTACGAATACCATATCGTCACGAGTGGTGACGTACTTCTAAAAAGTACAATATCTAAAAAATACAATATCGTCGCTTGTGGTGACGTACTTCTAAAAAGGAACAATACTAGTCAATCAATTAGCTATTAAGAAATGCCAATTTAAAACTGTTTCATCAATAATAAAACAGTTAATATTACATTTACATTTTCGTATTATAAGGAACTGTATGAACCCGCTGATTGTCCTCATTTCAGAATACAAATAAATCGGTTATAAATGGTGTACAATACGTGTCCGTAGATATCCCAATAAATTGTTTAAAAAATCTTACCTCAGCATTTAAAAACAAATCTTTAAATTGAATGAAGAGCAGAACAAGTATCGATACAAGTGTTTAATTAATGTATACGTATATATAAATATATTGATTATTGTAGCAATATTTTGAAAAAATAACTTTAATAAACGGATCGAATTTAATTTTGAATGTAGACTCAATAACAATGAAGGTTTCTTGTGTTTCGTTATGTAAATGGTTGCAGAATTTAATTTTATTTAATTTATGGCATATACTTCTTCTTTTTCAGCTAAAATGTCATTGATGACTTCAGAAATACGTTCACACCTCATTAATTTTAACCGATACATAGGTCTTAAAGTCATGATTATTCCAAAGCGACACTGAAATATATAATGCATAGTTCCAGCAGATTTTTGTCCGCTGAGCCAAAGATTTTATAAGTGTAATACTTATTCTTAGCATTAAACACTAAATCATATACTCCCGCATCTTGAAGCAATATATCAGGTGTTTAACGAAATAAACTGATTTGCACCATTTGAACGTTTGACCTTTCCCACCGAAATAAACAACGTACGCAACTCACGAATCTAACTGACTCAATTCAATTAAACAATTTATGGTCTTAAATGAGTCTCTGTATTCTTATCGGATCCATATCTCCTATATCCATTGACGAATTACCATGACACTTGGTAGAAATGGTTAACTAATTAAGCAAAAGGTCAATGTCTTATTTTAATGTCCCGATAGTGAACTGCCTTTGTCCTGTCCGGTCTATATAGCATACGGCTTTTGAAGGTTAGTGATACAATGTTGGGGAATGTCATTCATATTGACTCAAGGTCAATGCCACACTTCATGGCCGCACATGTTAGCAATGTGTGTCGTGTGCGTTACATATCTTACATCATTTGAACTTGTTTTAATTTTTTTGGTAAATTTAAGTCATGAGTACAAACGTTGGCTCAAATTCGAGGTCATACTCTATGGTCAATAGTGAGAACCACTAGTTTTACCAGCTCCATTTATCCTTAGAGTTATTTTCATACAAATGTCAGGCGTTTGATAAGAATTACAGAATGCGTGAGCTAATCATGCTAGCTCAAGATCAATATAAGCACGTGTACGTTAATAAAATGGCGACGGGTTATCTTTTGGGCTGCATGATGTTGTATCTACAGCACAACTGAACATAAGTTTCGAAAGAGTTGTAAATATATGTACAATATTTAATTATAAAGAAGTTAAATGAATGCTAAAACTGTGACGGTTTCTAGGTCGTTTTGGAAGTTCACATTAAAACATGTTTTTGCTCAACTAAGATACTGGAGTATTCGACCATATACTTACTGATTTTACTTGTGGCTTATAAGATAGTAATATTCACGTAAATGCCTACATATCGTAGTTTGTTTTTTCATTTCAAAAGCATGCATTATCATAATTATGTTGCAATAATGACAAAGATATATCCAGACATATAATATGAACCGATTTTCCTGTATAACATACTACAAAATATAACAATGCCGCATCGGTTTAAGATGATTTAAAACAAATGTGCATAATAAACAGCAAACATATAGCTAATATACATTTCGAAATCCATTGTAAAGAAGCAAAAGCCTCAATAATAATGGCTCTCTAGAAAATGTGTCAGGCTAGAAAGTATTGTTTTGTTATTATCGTATTGTCATTATTATATTTAAAACATTGTATTGTGATTATCGCATTGTCATCATTGTCATATCATCGAGCTTTTTTTAAGTAGAAACTTATTATTCTTTTAACCATATAGGACGGACCTTAATAAAAACAATAGGTTTTAAGCAAATATGTACACGACATAAATAAAACATAAAATAATACATAATGAATGTACACATAACAAATAAATATTGCCTAATTGCAAAGAAATATACTAACACCAACTATAACAACGAAGAAATAACAATAATATTATTAATAACATTGATAAAGTTCGTGGATTATTACGCATAAACATTAAGGTCTGGTACTTATTGAAGCAAATAAAGTGTAACGTTCTTCCAGATTTACAATTTATGTTTGGAGAGCGATATTCTTGAACTTTCCTATATGTACGAATACTTAAATCTTACAATAGTTTTGCAAATGTGATAATTCCAAACTGACATTTGTTTAATCGTTATCCAGACTACAAATTGCATGTGCACCAGGACGGTTCTAGGTGATCACCGTTGCCATGGTGCCCTGCGTCTCAGTCGATGTGGTTATACAGGCCCTTCTCGAAATGTGAGATGTAGCCATCCCCTGAAAACCAAGCAATATTCATGAATAACTTCACCGGTGACCACAGCTTGTTCATGTGATTGCTTGTCGAATGTCTTGGCCATGTCTCTTTTTTAAAAAGGTCCTAGGTACTGATTATTAGATTTTAAGGTATAGAATGATAATATTAAAACAAATGCCTACGTCTTATGTGATTACTCTATCTCTCTCATTTGTTCGTGAATTTGTGCAAGCTTCACCTCTTTTGGGACGTCGTTTAGTATAATAGTGTCCGCACATGACACTGGCATACTATAGCACACACTAACATAGACAACGCAATCGTCACCACGAAATCCATTCTCAAACAGAAGGATCAATAACATATACCAATTAACTCAATGTCAACAAAACGTTCAGTAGTTCCTCACTGATGAAGACGATTATTTTCACGCACGATGCACCGTTACCTTTCAAGTGATGTCTGCTCATCGAAGGTGAAGTACAAATTAAACGCTGTATATACACTATTTGTTTATATCTACGTATCTTTATTATATATCAAGAAATAAGTGTACTATCGTTCTCTATTTATTTTCCATATAAATATCAGAATATTTTACTTAGTATTCATTCGATGTTCAAGATAAAAAAAAAAACGCGTTCGCTTTGGCGCCAATCTATCGGTAGAAATGGCACAATTGTATCTAGATTACTTGTCAGCCGACGACAGAGCCTTAGATGCGCAACAATTCCAAATTTCCTACTACACGCACAAAATATCACAATTCTCGCAACACGTTGTAACATCCAAGTTGGTGGAATTAGTCAACGATTTTTTTCTTTATTTTGTTTGACGCCCATTGCAATGAAACAACGCAAATATTTCATAAAAGCCGCTTGTGCGCGTTGTTATTGAAGTTAAAGTGTTCGCAACGCCGCTGTTATATGCCAAGCCGCTGTATGTTTCCGTCCAAAAACATTGACAGTGTTTGTGAACACACGACCTTAATAAGTAAACGACAGATTAAATATTTGAATTGTGTCACACGCTCTTTTAAAGCCTAACACGGACTTAGATTAGACTAGACTGACGCAAATGACATAAACATGCCTGTACGCTAAGTACCGTGGGATGTGTTTTTAAAGTACGAATACGATTAGGCTTATTTCGGTGCGTTTGCACGAAATTACTTATTGCAAATCGACTATTCCGAAAAACCTTTTAAAGTCAGCATCAATTCATTACCAGTTTTATCCGAAAATTTGTAATTATCTATATTAGTTAAACATTTAAAAAATTTAACATTCAGTGTCGACATGCTAAAAATGTTAAATCTAAATAATAGTTAACTATATAGTCCAATACTCACATACCTCTCGGAAAAGCCTAAGAAACATTGTACTTTACATCACGAACAATGTAATTGGACCAAAACAAGTAACAGTTCACTGATACATAAAATACTAATTAAATGGTAGGTAATGTAATACACTCTTTAGAATCATTTTTTTTTTTATTTACCATCAATGCCTGTACGTTTCATTCTAAAATTGAAGGTTTGTTTTCGTATTTTTAAGGGGTTATGTTTTTGATGATAACAAGTCTATGTGAAAATGTGCACCAATGGCATTAATAGGGTTCCGTATGTTGGTTTATGTTGTAGATTGTGTTATCATAGACATTTGGAAATTTGGGTTGTGTCTATTTGAGCGCATAACCAATTTAAAAAAAACGCCTGTCCTTTTAATAAGTTCAGCATGAAATGTAGTAAGGTGAAACACCCCACACGGTTCGTGCAACCATTTGTTTAGTTAACCGCCATATCTCTGACATATAACAGAATAATTCAGCGAAGAAGAGGAGATATATGATAGGTCACACAGCATTATGTGATACGAAGAGTTGGGCTCGTTAATATCAATTGCACCCTCAAGCTTCGTAAACAATTGCGCATATCACGGTCCACGTGGTTTATGGCAGAAACAGTTTATTCCAGATAACATAGTTTTGAATAACGGTGAAATGTCCATGTACTACAATGCATATTACGAGAGTATTTGTATACGGATGTAAAAGAGGCGGTACAAAAACGCATCTTCTCGAAGATTATAGGCGTATACAGTAACACTAATGTTTAATAAATGCAAACGTGAAGTCCATTGATTTTACATGAGATCAATTGAGATGTTTAGCAATAACAATATGCGGTCAATGCTAGATTTCATACCTTTAAGCTATAATTTATAAACACAGTCATGCAAAATCTGGACTAAAACACAGTGTCTCCGTATCATGTGTACCTCTTTATATACATGTCCTTATTTTTGTTCTAATAACATACATTACATTTATAACAGTGAATAACTTAAAAACATAGGTGCCTAGTTTTCATCTCTGCTTATACATTTGCGAATATTGCAGATGTAATTGTAATGGACATTGGTGTGTAAATATGGCGGACAGCTTATGTGCAATAGTAGAGGATAATAATAATAGTGCAAAACATTACGGACGCGAATATTTCGAGTTTAAATGTAGGGAACTCTGTTTACAGAATAGTATAAATAATAACCTAATGTGCAAAACCTTCACAAAACTTCAATTGCGATTGTTAAACACAGTGAATAAATTTTGGGGAAACAAAACGAAGGCAAAATATTTATTTTAATAAACCCTGATACATATGTACATAATACAGCATAATTTTGTTTGTCTTAGTACATTGATGCAAACATAATTTACATTTAGGTAATTTAGTGAGCATGTAGGAAGAAAAGACTTTGTTGGTAGCATGCTTGACGTGCAACCGGTTAATCATTTTGAAATGTCTATATTGAATGTGACAGTTGCGCGCAAAACCTTTCGCGATAAATATAAATAAACAGACATAATTTCGTCATCAGATGTTAACCACGAAATATTGAATATAATAATGTATTTGTGTCATCTAAAAGGGTTTATTTTAAGTATTACTTTTCGGTGAACGAATCGGAGGCGTTTAATTTATGACTGAGAAAGTACCTACGTCACAATTTGAATGGTAAATTATTGTTCTGAAGCAACAATTGAAAATGTTGCATTTAAAAAGGACATATTCTGAAAAAGCTGTTGTTTTATCGTACTGTTTATATTCATTGCACATCTAAACATGTATCAAAACAATATAAGCAAAAGATATCCATCGCTTTGATTGTTACACTCAACAAGGCCTACGTATAATGCACAATATTGTATTATAATTGACAAGTCGCCAAATTATCGATCGCTCCGCCCACACAGTCACGTGGTATAGTGGTTGGAAAACTCCGACAAGCATATCGCAATTATGGCGGATTAGGCGGGTGAAATCGTATATTTTGTAATTATGTATCAGGCTATTTTCTACAATATAAACTGTTAACGCCGCAAAATAAACTAAACTGCTTTGTAAAACTTTAATACAATCATATATGCTGTAGAGAGAAATTGCGTAATCAAAATAAATGAGTAAACGAAAGACTGACTATCAGAAACGTTTCATATACAATTATAGGGAGCTGAATAAAGATCCCTTGTAAAAATGAATATTTATTTTATTATAATCTTGGATTTGTATTAAACGGCCTTATATATAATTATTTTGATGAATATATTAAGTATTCGATCCAAATGACGCATCTATATCATTATGAATGAGTGCGTTTTTTCCGTTTATTAAAATGTATAGATCCCTGGTGTTTATGTTTTTTTTAAAAAGGCACTGATTCTCTTCGTTAAGATATAAATCAAATTTGAGTTAAACCATAAATCAATATATGCCTAATTTCGTGGTTTCATTTACAGATAGTCTGATATGCATTTTATATCATGTTTTTTTCTAATGCGAACAAGTAACAGTTCACCCTCGAAAAATGAAATGTTGGTTTTCCAGTGCTGTTAACAAATATTCGAATGCATTTGTTTATAACTGGATCACCTGTATATGTTCATTGCAATGTTCACATTTCTCCCCGTATCATTATTATGTATTGTAGACTTTACACATGAAGTCACTATAGCTGGATAAGCCGCGTTAAATACACCTTTTGCTTTTTTTTTACTAAGTTAAAATCAATATTTAAGTTAATAATTTATGAATGTTTCCGTTGTTTATAATCCACAAAAAATAAATATGTTATTGGAAGTAATTAAACATTTTTTCTTGTGTACAGTACCTAAAAATGCCTCAATATTCCTACATTCTGATGAACATATTCTTTTATTTATTAATTAGCAACAATAACGGCGAGATTATTAAAAAAACACGTGTGGCAATATTTAGGTTGCCCAAACTGCTTAATAATAGTGTGCATCAAACGGTTTAACACGTTTTAAAGAACGCACAACTGATGTGCTCATATTTATTTTATTTTGTATTACTCGTTCATATTTTCAAGAAAGATAAGTAAAATAATGTCCTTTTATACAGTGTGTATAACACCTGGAATTTTAAATTATATTCAAACAGCAAAGATCATACATTTGATATAAAATATGTGTAAACCCTTAAAAGTTACGCTCGTTCCATATGTACGACACGCTTTGTTTGTCGGCCAGATATGCGCTGCTCAGGGGTGTGTGAAAAATCGATATCAGATTGGGTTATCGAAAAAATTTGATTGACATGTGGCAACTGGTTAATTGGTGTTTTATTAATTGAGTTACACAGCGAACGTATTTTACAGGACTGCCATCTCCTGCCTTAACGCATGTTTCTGATTTCCTAATAATAAATAATCCTAATAAACATAATTACATATGTGATTATTAGTCCAGTGCATTTTCACGAAGCTGACTGTATATCAGGATGTATCTCTGTAAATCAATTTGTTCTTCACAATAAGACGTTCAAAGAATAACTGCGCTGAAACATTTATCTCTTGGAATGCATGATTATGTATCGACATCAGGAATGAACATTAGTTTCAATTAAGGTGTAAATATATTTACAAAGTTGGACTATATATAAATGTATTCCATGTTTTAAAATGAGACGGTTTCTATGTCGTCTATGTGGTCCACTGGTGTTGTGCGCGTATCAAATTTTAAAGTGTATATGCTAATCTTTATAACACTTCAACTATGACACTGGAATGTTAGCCATACAAATAAGCCGTTATACATATATAAGCCTGTCATCAAGAATAAATTCCTTATAATCAAGACAATGATTTATGCACGTCTATCGAATTTAAGAAAACAAAGATTAATGTATTTAAATAGTAAATGTTTTAATTAATTTATATATTAATTACACCACATACTAAAAATTTTAGCTAAAAGGTACGTATCGCACTTGTGATTTATAAGACATTACTATTAAATCATAAATCATCATGATTATGTGGCAATAACCACATCAATATATCCGGACATATAACATATTACAAAAAAATAAAACAATGCCGCATCGATTAAAGACTATTTCCAATAAATGTGAATGAAACACAGAAAAACTAAATCTAATACTATTAGTTTCACAACCATTATGAAAGAAGAAGCAATCTAAATAATAATGAGACTCCAGAAACATTGTCAGAAGATAAATAAGTGTATTGTAATTATTGTATTATAATTATCGTATTGTTATTATTGTATTGTTATTATTGTATTGTCATTATTGCATCGCATTGTGTGTAAAACAATTAGTGTAGCATCTTGTCTTAAACGTTTCCTTAAACACATCAAACAACACATATAACTGATTTGATTAAGTGGAACCGTATTATTTGTTTAACAATGTTAACAAATGGTTTAATGCAAATATTTACATATATACAACATTAAAAATACACAATGAACAAACGAATCTATTTTCAAAAAGGTTGTATCTTTTGCTTTACTTGAAATAAACTCCCTATGTAACGATAATAAATGGACATAAACATGGTCAAGCGGCAGTATAAATATTCAAGGAAACATGATCTTCGAGTGTGTGCTTGATCGTGATATTAGTATACATGTTATAGTTACATTATAATATAACTGAAATAAATAGGCCCTATTCGATGACACAATTCGTTAATATACATCTACCAATACATTTCGTGTTATTTACAGAATTACAATAAGAATACAAACACTTACAACGAGAACATAACAAAAATACTATAAATTACATCTAACAATGTCCTTAAATTAAGACGCATGCATATTACTTATTCAAGCAAATACAGTATGCGATGTGGTTGTTCGCCCAATTAAAATATGTCTTTTTGGAGAGATGTTCCAGCTCCAAACTTAACTTTACGTACTTATCGAGAAGTGTACAGTTCAATTTTAAAGCAGTGTTTTGTCATATACACTTCGAAATTGAACTTTGTTTAATCGTTATCCATAATATAAATCATAAGATCAACAGGGCGGATCAAGGTGATCGATGTTACCATGCTTGCTTGCGTCTCAGTCGATGTGGTCATACATGCCCTTCTCGAAATGTGAGATGTAGCCATCCCCTGAAAACCAAGAATACTCATGAATAACTCCTACCGGTGACCACAGCTTGTACATGTGACATCGTGTTCGCTCTGCGATTGTGTGTCGTGTTGATTTGTTGGGTCATGGCCTCTTTCAAAAACAAATCTCCTAAGAACTGATAATTAGAATTCAATCCAGTTTATTATGTCGTAATGTCAGGTTGCCTAAGGTGAGGCTATGTAGAAGCTTTGAAATACAATATGACGATATAAATGAATTTTTATTTAAATTAACACTACAAGTAATATCATTACTTTCGATACCTTCATAAGTGACCTTAATAACAATGACAATATAAACAATATTAAATAAACCGAGCCTACGCAACATCAACGAATCAAAAGGTAAGTTACAATTAAATATTGAAATTGACTTAAGTGACAGTAACCATGTGATTTTGCAACCGTATTACCATCTATGTCGAAGATTTCTTTGACCCATTGGTCCAGCATTTCATCCTTATGAGAACAGATATCCATGATGAAATTTACCCTCATATGATCTGCAACACATGGTAATGGTATAATAAAACATGCTGTTTATAGAAAATTCAAACGATCTAGAAGACGTTGTAACAAAATTAGTGACAATTCTCCATGTAGAGAATGTTTTCCTTGGGATTCATCTAAAGTAACATTGTTCTTACGCAGTTTAACGCTATTAAATTGTTCCAAGTAAATGGTCAGGTTGCGCGTTTTATGTGGTATTAAACGAGAGAAGGATCGAACATTGTGCTAAAATACATGGGGAATGCGTATAGATGATAAGTAGTATAACGTAGAAGGAACAGTACATGTAAACCGGTTATCACTCAATTGGGAGTTTATGTTCATATTTCTAATGCGCACGCATTTGAAAATAATAGAAGTTATTCCACTTTCAAATGAAGATTTAACTTTATAACACACCGATAAAAATAATATAACTATTTAATATTGTTTTTAAAAGTTGTATCACCTGAGATTCCGGTGAAATGCTTCTGCAATGCCTTGAAGAATTTAAGTTTGCCTTGAATGTGCGCGCAGAGACCGTGGCGAGCAAAGTGGTGCACAGTTCTGAAAAATACGAATTTTTTTATACATTTAATATATAGCAATATTGTTGGTATACAATGATATTCAAGTAAAAAATATAAAGCATTACTTTGATCTATTAAAAGCTTATTACTTTTCAAAATCATGTTTTTGTAATGTTCTACAGAAGCAAAGATTCGGGATGCCGTCGTATTTAACATTATACGATTAAATTAATTAACTAAAGTAACCGTTTAAGAATAGTTATGGAGACGCACCAATTCCTTTGACTATTACGTTTAAGTTATTATATTCATTATTCTTCATACTTTTATAGGGATTATTTTGGAAATATATTTGTCATACCTGTAAATTGTAATCTGGGCTTAAATAGTAGGACGTAACTATCGTTAGATTTCTCACAAGACAGAACATTGAATCCTGGCATCACTCGTGAGCAATATAATCAAGCATAAGTAAGAACAGTCCAATTGTAATTGAGTAATACGATGAGAAAGATATTTGATAAATAAGAAATACAAATTTGAATATACAAGAACAGTTTAACTGGTTTTATTTAAAATGTGTGTATCTGAAGGCTATACTGATATGAAGTTTAGATGAATTCCTTATATTAAGGTACACAACTTATTTAATACAAAAACTGCTTACGTTTTAAGTGAAAACTCTTCCATTTCTTCTTGAATCTTTGCAAGTTTCACTTCTTCTGGGGCGTCGTTTATTTTGATATTGTTCGCACCGCACTCTGACACGGCAATGGCACACAAAATCATACAAAATGTGATCCTTGTAACAGCAACCATTGTGGAACAAAAGATCAATAACAGTTAAAATGAAGTCCAAACACAGTTGTTCAGTAGTCCCTGTTAGATAAAGTCAGTTGAAGTCTATCCGCAATGAACGCAGTTTCCCTTCATGAAATGCCTGCCAAACAAATGTAAATTAGAACGTATTTTCTTAATATCTCTTATCTTAATCGTATCACAAGAAATAATTGTAGTATCTTTGGTAAATTAGTTTTCATATAAATATCAGAAAATATTGCGTTCAATCCATTCGATTTTCTGTATAAATAACTCGCGTATGCTTGGCCTCCAATCTATCTACAGAAATCCCACACTTGTGTCTAGATTACTTGCCAACCGACGACAAAACATTAGATGCTCAATATTTCCACAGTTACAACAAATGTGCAGTTGTTTACTCGGTGGTCGGGATGTTTCCACACAGATTGTATAAATCAAGGAACATTATACACAATCAAAATATTACTATACTCGTAGCACGTTGTAAATTCCTTTGATGGAATTATACCACGAAATCAATAGATCACTTTATTTTATGCCACGCTTATTTTAATCATACAGTGCAATCGTTTCAAATAAAACCGCTAACCCGCGTTGTTTTTAAGATAAAGTGTTCAGATCCACGTATATAGCATTGTATGTTCCACTACAAAACAGTTACAGTGTTTGTTAACTTAAGTCTTATTTAAGTAAACGACAGCTTAAATATGTAAACGGAACGTTTGTCACGGGCTCTTTACAAACCTAATATGGACCTAAATTAACATAAGACTGACACAAGAGGCGTTTACATGCCAGTACTCAAGGCGCCGTAGGATGGTATATAAAAGTACGTAAACAATTCTAAGGTTGACCTCGGTGCATTTGCACTAAGGTACTTATTGTGCATTGACAATTTGTAGGAGCCTTTTATAGTTATTATCTGTTTTTTATTTAAATGGAACAATTCGCAAATGTTTTCTTTTAAACACTTACACATTTAAACAATTACAGTAACGACAAAAACCGATTATAACAAACACTAAACTGTTAACTCTGTATAATAGTAAACTAAAGATAGTCATCTACCTTTACGAAAAGGCAAAGAAACATTATATGACTTTGCATCACGAACCATCAAATGGAACCCAAATCAATTAACAGTATTGTAATATAGCAAATGCAAACAATAATTGGATATTGACATGTTAGAAAACTATTTACTCAAATAGTATTATTTCTTTATTTATAACAATCGACCATACGTTCCATTCTGAAACCAAAGGAATTTTCTCGTATTTTCAATGGCTATGTTTTGAGGTTTGCGCATCTAATTACAAACGTAATGACTGCACACTGCACACATGGCATATGCATTATTAGGCCCCGAACGTTGGTATTAGGTGATGATTTGGTTATCAATAAAATACGGAAACCCGTATTGAGTCAATTTTAGCGCATTTGAAAATTTAAAAAATACATGTCATGTAGATAAATTTAGCTGTTAAGTTACTAGGGTAAACCAGCCCACATGCTTTTTTCAGCGCACTCTCTTTGACATATGAAAGAACATTGCACCTAAAATGCGGGGAAAATGAAGACATCTGATAGGTCGCACAACGTTTGGGGACACTAATACTTGGGCTCGTTCTCAAGTGCAGTCTCGTAAACAATATTGCATTTTTTTAACGTGTTTAAAGGCAGAATCAGTCTCTACCAGATAACATAGTTATGCACGGCGGCGAATTTATAATCTACTGCAATGCAAATTATGAGCTATCTTGTTTACGGTTGTGAAACAGACGGAACATAAAAGTATCTTCTCAAAGAGTAGGCCGCAACAAAATACTAGCATTTTGAATGAACCAAAATGAACAGTACATGGATTTGCTTTGAAAGTTGCGATGACCGAATGCACAAAATATATATGCAAAATAACGAAAACAAAAAACGTAGTAAACTTATTTTTAAATCTATATTAATGCAAATAAATGACAAACAATGCAGTTAAACTAACGTCAGAATATAAATTAACGCAAAATTAATTCACAACATGTATTAATCTTATTTCAAATTCCAATTACCGATTATATTCGCCACCTGAACATTTTGTAAACCTGTATTTAACTTAAAACCTATTTATTTTAGCTCGATTTTATTGAGGTATATTTGTTTGGTTATAAGTAAATAATTAACAAAATGTAAAGGTCGACTGTATAATAGACACAAACAAAAGAAGCGCATATATGTAAATACTTTTATTAAAAGCAAAAAAGCATGTTATAACATGTATATTCACGCAGATTTAGATATTTTCCTATGTTTGTAATCTAACAACGTTACATATAACGTACTCTTTACTATTTAAGGCACATGCAAATATGTGTTGCATTGTTATCTGAATTAGTCCATGTATCGTGTTTTTCAATGTAAACCACCCTGACAAGTGGCCGTATTGGAATGGATATGGTGTCCGCCTAATGACAGGGAGGTCATGAGTTCGATCCCCAATGTGTGAACGTTCTTATGATCTCCCGAAGGACACAAAGTGCTGGTCCTAGGCCAAGGAAACTGACTCGAGAGCGTTTCAAATAAGTAGTTAGTACATTCAATAAAATCGAGCTAAAATAAATAGGTTTTAAGTTAAATACAGGTTTACAAAAAGTTCAGGTGGCGAATATATTATTTATACGAATACGCGTTCCCAAATAGTTCGGGTGCAATTGAACAGGACAAAGTTTGCAAATTTGGCGCACAGTTTAACCCATTCATGCCTAGTGAACTCTCCCATCCATCTAAATTGGATCAATTTATTACCAAAATTAGGGATTTTTAGTAAACTTATTTCTATATTTAGAATAGTTCTTACAGAAATTACTTTAAGCAAACAGCGCAGACCCATGCAGACCGAATCATGCGGCGTCTCACCCGGGTCTACGCTGTTTGCCAATGCCTTTTTTCTAGACGCTAGGCATAAATGGGTTAATAATGTGCAATAGAAGAAGACAATTACTTTGGAATCCCAAATTACTGTCGCGGATATTTAGAGTTTTCATGTTGGCGACACTGTAACAAACGTATACAGACTAACTTCACGTGCATAATACTGAAGTTTTGTGAAAAAAACAAATGTTTAAAACAATTAATTAATTTTGTGCGGAAACACACGTAGGCACAAAAAATAAGTTTTACGAAACTAACAATATGTGATTCATCGAAATATTCGTAATAATTAAGTTGTTCGTTAGCAAGTTCATATAAAAAAATGCCTTTAAAGGGGCCTTTTCACAGATTTTGGCATGATTTGAAGTTTGTCATACAAAATCAAGAATAAAATTTAAAAAAGAAAAAAAAGGTAACCCTCAGCAGGGCTCGAACTATTGAAAACCTGGAGTCCTGGAGTAAAAAGTCTACCATTTAGACCACCCGGCCATCCTTACTAATACAATGAGGTTTGTATGTTATACTTTATATAAGTAATCCTCGTAGTTCCACAAAATATAAAGATTACAACTGAACTCTCCAAATTAGTCAAACATTTCGCGTTCCAACACTTTATAATTTTCAGGTTTTTAAATCGTCAAAAGATGCATGTAATGGCTATTTAGAGAATGGTTAATGTTCAGTATTACTATTTCTTTACAAATATCGTAACTAAAACGAATATTTTCGAATCTGAAACAACTTTGTTCAATGTTGTAAATTTATCAAAACGTGAAAAGGCCCCTTTAAGAAATTCGGTCAAAATATGCGAAAGTAAAGTGTTGAAAACGTATTTGACCTCCTTGAAGTGCTATCAGTGTTACATCTTGACATAACTTAATTAAATCGACATGTATCCCTTCAAGATAAATGTGATCCGCATTGATAATTAAGCCATCAGTTTTTAAAGACGTAAAACTAGAAACCCTTTACGTATATTCGAGTCGTTTAAAACGTTTTAATTAACTTTATATGTGACGGTGAAGGAATTTGACGGCTTGATTTTAGTTTTGTTTAAAACTATTGTTTTACCTCGATTGCATTTAAAGTACTTATTATTTATTTTAGTCCATTTCCTGGAAATAGAATCAGCACTTTGTATCTATTGGGGAGATCTAAAGTACGCGTACTGACACCAAATATATGTCAAACTGTCAATTGTAATAGTTGTACTTGCGACAAATACTTGATAGTTTAACATTAATATTCTGGAATGGCTGTTGTTTTACCGAATATGCACATATATGCACATTTTTATAGTTATTTTAGTGTCGCTGAAAAAGTTAATTGGCACCACCAACACGAGATATATCTTGAAAAATATTATAATATAATAGGCGAAGTATTTATTAGTTTAAACGATCGAATGTGTTGCATATGAGTTTTTCAGAAAAATGTCATCACAAAAAGTAATACATTATAAAACGACAGAAAAACGAACAGTAGCATTGATCTCCGTTACCTAAAAAAATACATACTTGAAATGTTCAAGCACAATTAAGTCTTAAGTGCATTAAACTGATGACTAGTATAAGACGAAGCCATGTTTTTTATAGTTTTTACGCAACGTCACGTTTCTGCAATATCTTTAAAACTTACGTTTTTAAGAAAAACACAAATTTGCACTATGATACTTTTCCGTTTGAAACGCATTAAATTTTAAATATAAACTTTTGAGCATCATAATATCAACCACTTTTATTAAAACGACTTTGTTAATGTTTCAAAATTAAGTATTGTATTCTTAGACCCAAATGTGGGATTTTCACGTGTGTTATAAGCGCGTTTGTTTCAAAGCTTATACGATGAATGACCTCGGGGCAAAAGTATAACACAACATAGATAGCATATCAACCAGTTTGATAATGACTAGCACAAATGTATAACAATTGAGGTAGAACACACGAAACGCATTTTTCTAAATGCAGTCATAAATCGTCATTATAAACATAACATAATTTTCGACGATTAGTTGCCTGCTCTTGGAAGAAGACGACGATATATCACGACGTTTCTAAGTGAATCGATATTCCAGTTGTTCATATTATTCATATATTTGAACTTCGAAAAAATGTCCTTTGTGTTTTTCAATGATAAACACGATATTAATAATCTGTAAAATAATGTTGTATGCCAAATTGGATGTAGCAATACATTTTATAAACGATCTCATTTTCAGTATATTCAATATTAGGATTCAAGTAAACATGATTCGGCTGAATGAAATGACTTTAAATAATTATATAAACAATTTAAGTAGACACATTGGATTAGCGTTACAAATTGAATGATATTTAATGATATCAACACAATATAAAAAATTAGTTTCACAACCGAAATACAAGATGATCATAAACATAATACTAACTTTCATAAAGAAACATGTGCATTAACAAATACTAATAATTGAACAACAACATAAAAACATGTGAGAAAAAACAGGATCTATTAGTCCTGAAGTGCTTGCCGATGTATCAACAATAATATGTCATTCCTTTAGCGAAATCAAGACTACAATACCCATGTGTATTTCCAGGCGGATATTAATGGCAAACGATGACAGTCTTCGTATGTTTATATTGATAATATTATGCAAACCCTTCTCGAAATGTGAATATATATATGTGTTATATAGTTTGTGGAATTCACAGCTTGCTATAATGTAGGCAAGTCAACTTAACTAGAAACATTAAACGGATGTCTATTCAGAGACTGCCCACACCATTTTACAACATGATGAGTCTTTGAACAATTAAACATTTACAACTTTGTCGCAAACCACGTTTTTATTTCATCTTGTCATTTCTACAATTCATGATATACTTGTGTAGCTGTGTGCATTTGACGTCGAATTGACTGTCTAGGAAACAAGTTGGTTTTCCAGATAAATAATTGCTTTTCGTATTCGCCGAACGAGCTATGGTAAAGAACCTGTCAAATTGTCTGCGATGGAATCTAGATAAATTGCACGCTGAGACAGAAACCCTGTTGTGCAATTTTCCACATATAATACAAATGCTTCTTTGTAAAGTTATTATTGTGAAACATAAATTACCGCGCAGTCTGGGTATTTTCACAGATATTGAATTGTTCTCAAAACCCCTTCTGCGCTATGGAATAAACATTGTAAAACGTTAAGCATTCCAAGTGCAATGATTAATAACACGAGTACATGTAGTGGTATTATTTTACCTTATGAGTCGCGGCGTAAAGTGTCGTCAGGGACGACACTTTCCGCCTTTACTAGATTTTCGTGTAAAAGGGAGACTTCCTTCAAACGAAACATATCATACAATCGGAAAGTTTCGTCCCTGATTAGTCTGTGCGGACTGCACAGGCTAATCTGGGATGATATTTTACGCATACATAAAGCCTCGTTTTAAGTGGACCTATAATGGATACTTCATTCAAAAATGATTTTAACTAGTTTAACTACCTTGAGTATTTGTTTTTCACATCGCATCAGGAACACCTAACAGATAAAACATTAAAATCAATAAATAGTTTATTATCTTCTTCATGACTATAATTCTTTGTCAACTATTTGATGCATTTATTGGTTTCATATAACAAAAATGCTGCGGACGTTTGGGGCTATATGCAATGTAAGGAATTGGAAAGATTTTGTCAAACGATAATTAAAGGTTATGCATAACACATGTAATGCAGGTGTCTATGGTTAGCGGGGTAGATTTCCCATATATATATATACATAGAATATCAGTGTCATTACATATTATTTTAAGTTTGTCAGATATCAAAATATCATTATCTAAACCATTTTTGACTTGGCTGTTTCAGATTATCACAAAGGCTGACATATGTGGACATGTACTGTTTACAAAATGCTTGCTGACCATAGTTTCAGTTATTGTTTTAGGATATAAATAGTAATTAATATTGACATCATTAAATTTGTTGAGGAATTCAAGCGCATAGTATATAATTACTTTATACAGGATTGGAATAGAATGTTAAATATACAGGATTGGTATAGAACGTTAAATAATAATTAAATGTTGGATGCAATTCGAAATTTTTAAATGAACTTTGAATATGAGTCCTACTTAGCCATTCTACCAAGATGCGCTTTGAGAAACCTTTTCAATAGAATAAGATTGTAAGCCCATTTATTACATATTCTTACTGGTCCTTATGCAAGAGAAATCATTTCTACACACTAAATTATTTACACACTCAAGACACGTGACACGATTGCATACATAGAAACATCTTATGGATAAACACTTTAACAACATAAACAGTTTTTAGTTAATAATATCGTTTTATGTGAACATTAAAACCAACACACTTATCAATTTAAGACAGACCAAAACATACAATACAATATACACTGTCATATTTAGTTATTTAAGGACTTATGACATAATTTAAGTCCATCTAATATAACACATGATTACATGAGAAAAGCGAAACCCACAGTTTCATTAAATTTCGTGTCAAATTGCTGGACAAATGGTTGATTAATTAGTAATTAGTCTTCTCTCTTGATGCAGTTGCAGTTTGAATGCGCTTATATGTGCAATTGTTTTATATTAATGTGAACATTGTTGATGATCTAGGCTGAATTTTTAATTTCATCAAATACGTTATCAGTAGTTAATTGTAACACACCATCTTTGTCAGTTAAACTGGAACTTAACATGACCGCCATTGCGTGGCCCATTCCTTCGTGGCTGTCTGGCGTATTGTATTGTCTGAGTTATTATATTACATTAAGAAATAACAATTCAAATCATAAAGCCAGCGTTCACAGGTTGCTTCTAACTAAAACATCCAATATGTAGCATAATACAACCAAACGAAAATGTGTAGAAGAATGGCTTGTTAAATGTTGGTATAGAAACTCAGTCCACACATTGTACAAATCAACTTATTCAATTCTTAAGGGGGCCTTTTCACAGATTTTGGCATGTTTTGAAGTTTTTCATTAAATGCTTTATATTGATAAATGTAAACATTGGATCTAAAGAGCTCCAGTAAAAAATCAAAAATAAAATAAAAAAGGAAAAATAAGTAGCCCGCAGGTTCGAACCTGTGACCCCCGGAGTCCTGGTGTATAAACCAATTACACCGCTCGGCCATCCTGTCAAGTATGTATGGAAGACGTATTTTATACTTTATATAAGCAATCTTCGTAGTTTCACAAAATTAAACGACATTAAAAGAACTATCCAGATTATTAATTCGTTTCGCTTTGCAACGCTTTATAATTTTGGGTTTTTAAATCGTCAATAGATACATATAAGGGCTACATTAGACTACGGTAAATGTTCAGTATTACTGTTTCCTCACAAATATCATAACTAAAACGAAAATTTGCGAATCTGAAACGACTTTTTTATAATTTTGTCAATTTACCAAAACGTGAAAAGATCCCTTTAAAGTTTCTTCGGTGAAGGGGGATGGAGCGATCCACCAAAAGAACTGTACGAAGTGGTGACATTGCATAAACCACATTCTGTGACAGGACTATTTCAGTTTGAGTGCAGCATCTAGAGTACAGCCCTATCAGTAAACAAGTTTTCATTACGAGTTAAGGTGACTTCTTGCTAGACAGATAAAGACAGATAACATAATTACGTATGGCGGCGAGAATGTTGGCAATTTCCCGCAGCGTTCATATTTTGTTAAGTATTGCTAGACGCGTAGCGCGTGTAATTGGTTAATAACAGACACACCGATATTATTTAAGTGTATGTTTCAGTCTTTTAATTTGAAATGAATATGGCAGCTTATGTAGTTGACAAAAGGACGGTAACGCAGGGTTTTAAGAGCTTATGTTTTTTATCTTTCGAGCATTGCATATGTGACACTTATTGTTGCTCACAGTGTATGGAACAATACATGGACAAAATGACTTTAGTATAATGTCTTATCAGAAATACATACTTAATACACTAAACAAGTTCAGTAAATATGTAAATGAGTATGTGTGAAGTTGACGTGCAATGTCCGGAACTACACCTAATGATACATCGGCGTAAAAAAATATCCATAGTCGTCTAATTACACATATATCTTAATATGCGGACCTGTTTAAATAAGCATCTAATTGTTCACATGATCTCTAAATATGCGTACACACCATATAGCAAAGTGCTTTGAAAACAAACTCATGATATAAACAACAACAGCTGCGACACTGTGTGCACTTTAAACAAGCCGTATGTTTGTCGTCATGTCAATGCTGGTGTTATTTGTGACATTAACACAACGAGGCTAAAGGCATTTGCGCATAATGTTATCGCTGTCAACGAGTAAAGACAGTGACCTGATTTTAAAGTACGTTCGTGAATACTGTGGATGTTTTTGCAGGGTACGATGATACTAGCGTAATATAATCAGGACTTCATATCAGTGAAATTACGAGCCTAACGTAGTTAACAAAGAACCGACTTATTCAAATCTACTCATTAGCGAGATAACGATGCACTGAATTGACTTAAATGTCGTATTGATTACGGTAAATGTTTGCATAGAACTTACAATATTAACATAATGCGTTTAAAAATAAAAGGCACCAAATAGATATATAAACGTTTGTGATGATAAATCGCGAGTTTGTTGTGGAACCTTTGCATCTTCTTAAGTGTTCTAATCTTTATTTGTATAGTACTATGCGCGCCCGACGTTAGAAATCAGTTAACTACAACACCTTAAATGAACTCATCACATTTGATATACGCATTAAAGAAGACGTACATTTTGTATTCGTGCCTTTTTAAACCTAAACTTTAAGCAATAAATGAAGAATACATCATAAGGCGTTTGACTTATCCCTAAGCATATTACTCTGTGACTGGTTTGATTGTTAATTAGGGATCTATTATACATGTTCATTTTAGAGGCTATGCTAAATGAAGAAGAGATCATGGTATAATCCATTTTCTCTGGTTTACGGAAACGTTTTCGAAAAGTACTTAACTTACACTGACTAACTCAAAGGCGTTGCATTTTCCGTATTTATCATAATATTAATTTACAAGGCAGCTATGTTTACGTGCATGTCTTCACACCGAAATATTGCCACACAAATATGTTTTTATGGAAAGTGAGAAATGATTGTTCTTCAGTGTGTAATATATTTCTCACGCATGGTTATACTAGTATTTATGGTCGTGTGTGGTCGTTTCAAAGTCACTTAACATTTAGGTATATTAGCATGGAATCACGTCTGCACCTAAGTTACCAATTCCTGTTTGAATGAGACGATAAACCATGTTGCACTGTACATTATTCGCACACAAAAATAATCTATAAAACTGGATATATTCTATATTTTGTACTTTCGTTCTCAACCCAAGTGCGCGTCTTTTAAGAGCGACGACCATGTCCTCAGTTTCCTAAATGTCCTCACCACGTTTTTAAGCATTCTATAGTGCGTCATCAAATGTCAAAGAATGCCGTATCTATCATTAAAATATAATGCATACTTTATTTGTTCCCAATGCAGTACTAATGTACGCTCGTGCAGCCATTAACTTTTTCCGTAATGTAATTGTTCAGTGCTAAGAGCCAAAAGGAGATACTTTTAAGACATTTGGAGTATATTTACAATTCGCAAGAACTGTTTAAGCTAGGATTTTTCTTCAACCTGTATAACAGTGGTCAAACATATAGGGAGACTACCCCTTTACATAAAAAGGTAAACGCCGATTTACCTGCCCCATTTACCAATTGATAATTGTAGAAATCTTGCTACTATTTACTGCATCGTATAAGTACAATACTTATAATTATTTAGATGTAGAACATGTAAATGAAGCGCCATTCTCAGAGGCTGGTTTTGCCGAAATAGTGATTGAGAAGCAACACATAGTTAATGCGATATAATTTATATAATATCTTACCAGGTCCATTGCTGTTAAATGCCTTACAAATGTTTTAACATTGTAGATAACAAAATCAATATGGAACTTGCAGCTGACAAAGTCGTTCTTTATATCGAGTTTTGTAAACGGCGAATTCCCTTTCAAGAAGCTTAACTCATGAATTGCCGGATTAACTTTTGTTGGGTATTGAAAACTTTTAACATGTAAATTATGATAGCGTACTGAGTCTTATGGTTGAATGCAAAACAATAGATACCAAAGATCTTTTTCTGGGTTCAAGTTAACTGGTTCGTATTTGGTATGTGTTGTGTTCGGTCTGAAACGCAGTTGAGGTGGTAACAAGAGTTGAAACATAGTTATTATTGACATCCAAAATATATATTTGTTTACTCTTAATTTTTTTTTCGTTTCACATATGTTGGTACACTTACGATGTAAATGGGGTTTGTCTTTTTAAATCGTACGTCCGTTTGAATATTGAAATAGTTCTTTGCCAACTTATAACATGATGCTAATTACTTTCGGTAAAAAATGTCCTCATTATGGATAGGAGCTCTATGTCTCTATAGTATATTGAACGTCAAACGCACATAAACATTATTTCAACACCGTTACTTCACGGTACTGTGTTATTCATCGAATAAGATAATGTAACGCATTCTAAAAGAAATGAAGAAAAACCTTCAAGTGCCTATATATATGTGAAAATTTTATTTCAACATTCCGGTGGGCTAACATACATACAGTATAATTCAAATAAACATTCACAAATATAAACATACAGTAAAATATTATCTACACAAACAATAATTTACATTTAACTATTATTTGTAAAGAGATCAATAAAACTTCTGTTTCTTTGCATATGCAACACAATAACTATGATGTACTACATATATTCCTGGTTGACTCATCATTGAGAGTGCTGGCCGCTGATAGCAGTTATGTTACTATATGACAGAAGTTAGTATGGTCAGGAGGCATCGGCATGAATGTCGCTGTATAGGACGTTAAGACCACAGTGTCTGCAAAGATGTCCGGAAGTTTCCCGTGTTTCTACCAGGATACAAACAGCTGCCAAGCCTTAATTGTTTCACGCATTGTCTTCGCCGCGGTATAGATGCATGCGGCCCTGATGTGAGGGTGAACGACACTACATTTTTGATCCCCTGTTACACTTACTGTCCATCGCTTCGTGTGAGATTGGCGGATCGCATTGTTTACCGTACGTGTCCACGTCAGTTAAGGAGAAATATAGTGGAATTACAATAAACTTTACAGTTTTTTTCACAAGTTTATACTTTTCATATATGTCTGTAATAAACCCTTACTGTGATTAATTTCATCGGATATTAAAAGCGCTACTCGGTACTCAAATAGTTGTTCTGTGAGATATGTGGTGTTCAAACAGCAGAGTTTATGAAAGAACATCAGTTTTCTTAAATCGATTTTATGAATGATTGCAGAAATCTTTCTAGTGTAAGGATATCGTTTTTCGTCGCCAGAGTTCCGACCCGTATGCATAATTTAAATAGTGCACTATGCCAGGCACTTGGAAGTTTTTGCGCAGCACAGTTAGTCATTAAGAAATACAGGCCTTAAATATCAGATAAAATAAAATTACATTCAGAGATTACCAAAGAAAAAGTTATCGACTATTTAGTTGCGGCGTCTTCTAACTAAAACAATTGGAAACATAAGCCGCACATTGAGCATTGTATCATAGCATCATTACATTTATAGGTCATTATTAGATGATAAAATGATTTCCAAGCATGCTAAGAGAAAAAACAGTTCAGTCGATGCATTTTCCCTGTGTGTAAAAATTCCATGTTTTCTCAGTAAAATTCACGCGTCGAAAGTTTGCCAATAAATGAAGTTTCTTCTCAGGTCTGATAAATGTCTAGCTAAATCAATATAAACATCATACATTTACAATTAATCCATCAACAACAGCAACAAAAACACCACCCACCCCTGTATGTTCTTTTATAATTAATAACACAAAAATCAACAAAATGCTATCATCACCGCTATGAGTCCATCATATTCATCATCAAAATTGTAATGTCATACACATCTTAACCGTAATCAGTTCATTAACATACTATCACCATAAACAGCTGATAATACACGTTGTTTACATCATAATATTGAGAGAATAAGTCACATCGATATTAATTTATAAGACTTAAGAATGCTTGACATTTCCATATATAAAACAAATGGGTTTAACCGATTATTATAACGTTGATAATCTGTGGGAAACACAAACTTCGAATTATGCCGTTGTTTATGACGGCGACGAAGATGACGATGAAGGTATGAGTATGACAAAGACACTGCCCATAAATATTTTGAATAATTATATATTCATAAAACGTTTGAAATAGGTATCTTACCGATGTACAAGTGCACGGAACATAAAGTTATAAATAATACAGTGAGATTTGTAACTTTTTAAAATGGATGACACTAGTAGACATTTGAACATAGATGTATGGCTGGATTTTAAATAAGTGATACATGTATTTCTTGCGTGATTACTGCGTAATTTTACTGTCTTCGTATAAAATATGCAAATACTGTGTCCCATTTAATGTAGTTTTTTACCAAAGGTTATGTGTTTTGGGGTAATAATATTAAAATCTGTTTTCATGTGCATTATAAACAAAACCATAATCCAATGATACATTTTCTGGCGATCAAACATTGGAGATTAATGGTCATTTAGCTATAAATGTAACATATGCGGGTAAATGAAGGTTCTGTTTATAGTAAATACATACATAAATTATGCAATTTGACGTTATGTATATGTACATAAATGACATTAAAATTAGTTGCAATCATATACGTCAAGCCTGTTTTAAACTGGAAGTGACGGATTCAACCTTGGTGTGCATGTATTGGTGACATAATATAAGCATTAAATTGTCCACTTCAAATACAAATTGCTCATTTCGTCTAAATTTCCATGTACACTACTTAACTATCAACTGATGTGTGTTACACGCACGAAGATTAATTTCGATATCTTTACATAAGTCTTGTTGATTTAATCGTGGCCTTCTTTATCAGTGGCGTGATAGCAAAAGTTTACACAGTATTCGCCACATTGTATTGCATTACCCTGCTTGACATAGCTGAACATGTTCTCATCTTGTAAGTATTTTTTTCTATTCGTATAACGTTACTAGTGTAATATTTTACGAATTGCATCATCCGAACACAGTAGACATCTTTAATAAGTAATTAATGTCTATGCAATTTCCGTTAAGACTATTTTTTGTAACGCTTTTTGAACACTCATGTGTATTTTGTAAGGTAGATCAGTTAAATTGTATATACAGTTTTACAGTGTCGTCTCCGGAAGATAATTATAATCAGATTCGTGTATGGGTTTTATCTGCTATTGTTCGCATCCACTAAAGAGTGGCACTACATGTATAATAATATACCTTGTGATTAAAAACTACAAATATGTGTATAAAGAACAAATTGCATTGTCTCCTAGTGTATATGTATATATATTTTTATGCTCCCCGAAAATATTTTCAGTGGAGCATATAGTTGCAAGTTTGTAGTTCCTTCCTTCCGTCACACTTTTGCTACCGTTTCTCATAGCACCTTCAATACTTTACCAATCGCTTTCATATTTGGCATGTAGGTACCTTGCATGGACCTCTACCTTTTGATGAGGTTTGAGGACACTGGGGTCAAGGTCAAGGTCACCGAGGCTAATAATAGACTTCCTTCTGTCACACGTTTGCTACCGTTTCTCATAGCATCTTCAATACTTAACCAATCGCTTTCTTATTTAGCATGTAGGTACCTTGCATGGACCTCTACCTTTCGATGAGGTTTGAGGTCACTGGGGTCAAAGTCAAGGTCACCGAGGCTAATAATATATTTTTTAGGTATTTATTTACACATACATTGACAAAACGCATCATCGGGGAGCATCCATCAGTTTCACTGATATTCTTGTTTAATCAAATTTCTTTTAGGACCACTTTTATAAGTAAAACACGGGTGAAAGTTTATAAGATGTATATAATCGTTGAACACTTTTAGACTTTTTAGATCCATCGATTCTCGTTACTCTCTTAGAGTGGTTGTGTACATGTGCACATATAAGGATTTTGTATTGTTTAACTGTGTTTAATGTACAAATGTGAGACGTTATTGCAATATTCTGCCTCGCTTCTGCCTTTCCGTATTTATTAGCGTGGTTATCAATAATGCAGCTGTAATTTGACAAAATATACATTCGTTTGCCCAACATATACACGCATATTTTACTAGGTTAGTGTGGCAAAAAATATGCATTGTATGCATGTTAAAAATAAACATGGTAAAATTAATTACAAACAATGCATTCCGTTTAAATTGTTCATCCATTGAACAGTTAAAACAATAAATTTATGGATGCGAATCGCATTAATTAACTCAATTCTAAATACAGCACTTTATTGACAAAAGTCGTATTACAAGCTCGGAATCCGTCTGTATTTGATTGTTTTTACTCATTTACACTACAATCTAATTTCTTAAAATATGGCTTGGTTTGTTTGCTAGTAATCAGTAAAGGCAACCAATCTTCTAAGCTAGTTGAAACTATAAACTGTCCCATTTAGTAGTCTCTGTGCAATCTGAATGGGCTTATTATATGAAGTATGTACGAACGGTATAATCTTGCAAAGAAAAAAGTTTGACAGAAAAGGTTTTACTCAGTTACTATACCGATATGTTTGTCATGTAATTGATTTTTATTGGTATTTGTTATTTTTTGCAATATTACTAATTTTTATGTTTATTCATGCTGTTTTTCAATTGTAGTAACATGGCCCAGGTTGCTTTTGACTTTGGTATCAAGCACACGAAATATGCGTACTCACTTACTTCCATCAGAAGAAACATGTTTGAAAGTCGTTTTAAAGACGTGCTCGATGATGGTAGGAATTTTGTTTCAACGAAAACATTCTCAAGCATTCTAATCGATGACAAAGGGCAGTTTCATTCATTCGGATTAAAAGCAGAATATCATTTTGCTTCATTAGAACGAGAAAATGAGCTCAACGGCTTTAAACTTTTTAGACGATTTCCGAATACCTTGCAGATTATGAAGGTAACCATCAGTTGCAACATAAGTAATTTGTGTGTAGTTAGATCAACAGCAGTTTGATCGTATGCATATTATTTTGATACAAGTATAGACGAATATGTTTATCTGTTATATTCATCCACATGTTTTACAATGATTATGACACATTTCAATACTGCAGAGCAATTCCGGCAACCCAACTGTAACAGATCACGACGGAGTTACATATTCAGCGAAAGACATTTGCGATGACGACGATAAAGTATTTGTACGATCATTTTATTTCGGATCTTCGCTTGCGTACTCCAGATATCCGCGATTCAGAAATAATGTTCGTTTTTACCGTGCAAGACACATGGGGAGAGCTCGGAAAAAGGTTCATATAGGATGCTGTCACTAAGGTTCTTTAATATATATCTGTGTTTATGTATCAATCGATTAATATATATCTATCTGTCTGTCTGTCTGTCTGTCTGTCTGTGTCTGTCTGTCTGTCTGTCTGTCTGTCTGTCTGTCTGTCTGTCTGTCTGTCTGTCTGTCTGTCTGTCTGTCTGTCTGTCTGTGTCTGTCTGTCTGTCTGTCTGTCAGTCTGTCTGTCTGTCTGTCTGTCTGTCTGTCTGTCTGTCTGTCTGTCTGTCTGTCTGTCTGTCTGTCTGTCTGTCTGTCTGTCTGTCTGTCTGTCTGTCTGTCTGTCTGTCTGTCTGTCTGTCTGTCTGTCTGTCTGTCTGTCTGTCTGTCTGTCTGTCTGTCTGTCTGTCTGTCTGTCTGTCTGTCTGTCTGTCTGTCTGTCTGTCTGTCTGTCTGTCTGTCTCTGTCTGTCTGTCTGTCTGTCTGTCTGTCTGTCTGTCTGTCTGTCTGTCTGTCTGTCTGTTCTGTCTGTCTGTTCTGTGTATGTCTGTCTGTCTGTCTGTCTGCCTGCAGGCCTGCCTGCCCGCCTGCCCGTCCGTCAGTCCGTCGGTTGGTCGGTTGGTCGGTCGGTCTGTCGGTCGGTATATCGGTCCGTCGGTCCGTCGGTCTGTCGGTCGGTCGGTCTGTTTGTCGTCTCCCTGTGACCTAATTTTTGTGATAAGTGATAAAACATAAGTGATAAAACATATGCTCTTTCACTGCACTAATTCTTAACGGAGATAACCCCAACTGTATCAAAAAGGAATTATTTCTTCTGATAAGATTTACATACCGATCATTAACACGGTTCTTCAGAACATTTCTGTCTGATACTGTAATACAAAATATTTTCTTCGTGCTAAACTAATTGAAATTTATTTATTTTTATTTAAATGATTGAAGTTTATTTACTATATATTAATGAAAGTTTAAAATTAAGATACGGAGAAAACATATATTGTACCGGAATTGAGACTGATTATCCGATGAGACTAAGAAAATGACCGTTGGACAAGGTTAAGCGAGCTTTCTAATTCCAGGCATTTATCGGGTAGTCTATTTATTGAGTTTCTAATATATATTATTTTGAAATTAGATGGAATTGTTTGTAATTACATTTGGATCGACAGATTCCGAATATAAATCCGATTGCATTTATTTGCACTGCCCGAAAACAATAATACGTTTTCTTCACATCATTTCTAGTCATTTGTATCTTAAAACAATACTGAAAGTCGCTGACACTTGTATGTTACCCGCCTTTATCTAAATTCAGAAAAAACCGTATCGACATTTAGAAAATCAACTTGCGTCATTCAGTTGTGTTCTTTACAGGTCCTATTAGAATGCAAATGTGTTGGAATGTAAATGCAATTCGTATGCTTATGTATAGTGTTGTTGTGTTTTTAGATGGATTACATGAATAAAATTTGAAATAATATCGTACGTACACTTTGATTCGAATTTAATTGGGGATTATACTCATAGGTTTTATTTATTGTAATGCTTAAACAGGGCTTTTTTCCCACAAACTTATCCGACCCTTATTTTCCGTGCCGCCCTTTACTTTGTGTTTCAGGTTGGTTTGCTGGTCAGTTTCGCCTTTTTTGATCATACTCTCATAATATGTTAATAATATGTTAATTAACTTTACATTAACAAAAATTAACAACCAATCAAAAACAAATAGTTCCCGATTTTATTCGTTGAAGATTATGTTGAAAGGAAGAAATTACTCGTGAATTAAAAAAAGACGTGTTGACAAAATTAAATCGAGTGATATAATTTTCCTATATTTAGTTTAGTATGTAAAAACAAACAACACGTTCGTTGGCTTAAACCTCAATATTCATATTTTCATATTTGTTTTGATGAAAATAAAAGTTTAGTTGTGTATTGAAATTCTATTAAAACTGTTGTTGTCGTACAGTTTAAGTTAGAATTAAAATGAAAATTATTTTAATTTTTGCATATCTTTGAAAACTCGTCCAAACAAAAAGCTTGACTCATTTTACTTGTGCTTGCCTAACGACAGCGTTGCTGTCTATTTAAATATTGTTAACAGTGCAGTATTATTAATTCGTATAACATTTTGTGTGGCACTGTTTAAATATTTCGTATATTTAATTTGTATCAATAAGATTCATACGAGATCGTTTTGAGTTTCACTGTATAGGACGAATAAATGTACCTGACGAGCGTCCTATTACTTTAAATTCTAAGTTACAAGACACGCACGAATTTTTTAATGCTCTTTCATTTCAATTATTAGGCAGGTATCGCTGGTAGAAAACTACACACTATTTCAATCAGAAGCTGCTGTCATGTGGTATATCAACACTGATCAAAGTCGTTCGAATTTCTCCTGACAAAACTATATAGTGCTTAACCAAGAAGGTAAAATATATATTTGTCAATTTACACATTTATTGCATGTAAAAATATTGTTTTAAATCCTACTTAAATACCAATATGTTTGCTTTTAGGAGAGGCAATATCCTTGACAGCACTACACAAACCAAATGAAAACACTTTTAAAATTTTGCATAGTGAAAGCCGCGCATGTATTTGCCGTGAACAGTTTATCTTAGAAAGATTTTTTGACAAAGACAAGTTAAAGGGTGTACGCAAAAATCATGCTTATGGATACTTTGAACTTCTCTGCCAGATAGAAATGAAAGCTTGTAAAATTGAAAATCTTCCTATTAATGAAAGTTGGATTTGGATGCGCATGACTACTGAGCTAAAAACTCGGTGCAAGGTTGAATATGTTAAAAGCAACAGTGATGTAAAACGCGACAAGATTCGTTTGCATGTACAAGAAATAAAATCTCTGTTTGAAAAGGAGATAAGAAAAATTATTGAACTTGTCAGAAATGATATGGCTAATTCACATGCATGGAACACTCAGGCTGTGATTCTACTCGGTGCACATTCAAGATCGATTTGCAGAGGAACTTTGTGGAATCAATGTTAAAGCTCTAACTCATCCTGCATTTGATGTATTACAAGGCGCCCTTCTCAAGGCATATGAGGATGTATATATATATATATATATATATATATATATATATATATATATATATATATATATATATATATATATATATATATATAGTTTAATGAATATAGTATTCATAACAGGATTAGAAACGTCAGAGAAGAAGTTTCTGATTGTTGCAGCATTTGACTTCGGGACAACATTTAGCGGTTTTGGTTATTCGTATATCGACAATATAACTCGAGTGATAACCAGACTCCGGCATGCTAATGATCCATCTGCTTCTCTCATTTCACAAAAAACACCTACAAGCGTACATATATTTATATATATATATATATATATATATATATATATATATATATATATATATATATATATATATATATATATAAGCCTCACCGGATTAACTCTCTCCATCTAGGCACCAACCATGTATTCTCTATGTCGTTATATATATAAATATAAATATATATAATTGTCATTGTCATCACTTTATCACTTTAGCGTTTATCATGTTTTTGTAATAGTTGTATATCAATATGATGCGACATATGCATAACCTTATGGACAACTGATATCGAACTAAAAAATAATTTGAGATAAACAAGCCTTGTGTCATTAAAGATTTGATATTTCGGCGGGTATAACTAACAAGCAATATTCTGTCCCTAATGAGTGCTTTGGTTTAGAACAAAATGTGCTTAGTAAGAACCAGTACTTACTCTAATCAACAGTAAATCAACAAATGACGCTTGTTTTAGTAGTTGAACTTCTGCCAATTGAAATATAAATAATACATTAGATAATTTACACGCCCATATATAGTTTCTATAAAAGTAAAACTGTACACGTTTTAGCGAATAAGTATAACTTGCGAATTGTTTTGAAAAGAAAGTCTCGTTTTTTTAAGGCTGGGCCAGAAATGCCTATATTAATAGTTATAAAAGTAACTGCCCATAATGACAGAAAATATAATCTATCAAATTGTCTGTTTCATTAAAGTATAATGAAAAAATAACATATTAAATTATTTAGACTCTACAGCATTTTGCCAGGTGTTATTAATGATTATGTCTGATAAAAATGAACAAATTTATATCAAAACATCAGGACAAATGTTTGTTCATACATGCCCTAATCTCCTGTGCTTCAATCATACGTTATGCAGTTGTGTTCATTTCAAACAAGTCATAGTGAAATGCGAGTGTGTTGAATTTCAATGCATTCGTTTGAATATGCATAGTGCTGCTGCGTTTTTGGATGGATTAAGTGATTTATATTCCAAATCGGTTCCCTAATAAACTGCTGTCACAACAAATATTGTTTACTGAACTTTCTTGACATGTGTTATGAGAACACTTCTTCCTATAATAACAGAGAGTATAGTTAATAATAAAAACTCTTTGTAATTGTTTTGTGTGGAAAACAATGTCACACAATAAAATAATGCAATAAAATACACCTGAATACACCACAACACCATAGTCCAGCAATAACCAACACTGCATATTCAATAGTACCATTCGTTTATTTTGGATATTCTTATAATTTGGAACAAGGTTTTGTTCATATTTAGGTATAAATAATGTATAAATGGAAGATACTTCTAGTTGGTACACAAACAAACATGTAAGAACATGCTTCTATCTTTTTCTCTGTCTTTCTCTGTCTCATTCTCCGTCCGTCTCTCTCACTCTCTCGATCTGTCAGTCTATCAGTCTGTCAGTCTGTCTGTCTGTCTGTCTGTCCGTCTGTACGTCTGTACGTCCGTCTGTCTCTATCCCTCTCCCCCCTTCTTTGTCCCATTTAAATTTTGACGTAAACATGTCAAGAAATGATATTCTTACGTCATCGGTCAAGATATAAATAAGTCATATAATCTTAAAAATTATATTTATGCAAAAAAATGATAAGTATATAAGCATAACATATATGAACACATACCCGTGTTTTTGTCTTAGCTAATTATATATAAAGCATTCAAAAAATGCTACAACAGAAGGTATTTTACTTGTTTATACCTGCAGCTGATCCGTGATAATGTCTCAGATGACAAACATGCCGCAAGAAAGAAATACCTCTTTCACTTACGAAGTGCTCCAGTAACATTAAACAAGTCTAAGGATTGCAATATCCATTTTAATGCACATTTCGAATACTTGACCCAAATATTGAATCAAATTGTTTTTTTGCTTTATACGCAGTTATGCAGAAAAACGTTCCACGTGGGGACTATAGCTTAAGTTGCTAACTTTGATTTACCGTTTGTCAAATACGTACAACTACGCTTAATTTAACGTTTCTGTGACCCATGTTTTATCCCAATGCCTTTCGGAAGTTTACGGATATTAACGATGTATATCACACACAAGCAGTCCGCTTTGTCAGCAGATGAATACGGATATCGAACACTGTGAAATACGGAAACAGTGTTCGGTAGCTTTTTATTTTTAGTGAAACATCTCCTTTATTTAAGTAAGAACTTTTATTTTCATACACATGAATAACTATAATTGGATCTGGACCGGGTCTGCATAGACGGTATGGCCATAATTTGTGTAAACTCAAAATGTGTTTTTACATGGGCAGATCTAAGGAGTGACCGAATTATAAATCGTTTACGTAAATAGTTTTTGTTTGTTTAAATCTCCATATGTTCAATTGTGTACTCCCGTTTTAAATGTTATTATTATTTAGCTGTTTGTTAGTATTGAAACACCTTTAAACTGTCGCAATCCCATAATGTGGTTTTAAGACTCTTCTTATTTACCCTAGTTGAATTTGCTTTTTGTTTTATATTTCTGTGTTTTAATATTTGAAGCATATATCCCGGAAGTCAACAATCAAAGACGTCAGCGGAAAGGATCATGAAGCCTTGCCAATATTTGTTATGGCAATACAAGCCTTGAAAAAATACCTCATGGACGATATTCAAGATCGAACAACTAACAGTCGCGAACATGATATCCGGTACGTCATCACTTTACCTGCCATATGGGATGTTGGTGCCAATCAGTTCATGAGAGAGGCGGCTATTCAGGTTTGTGATGATATTTTTCTTTGATAAATTGTGTAACATGATTTGCGGTAAATAACGTTTCTATGAAAATAGTCATATACATACAATATGAAGAATAACAATATCATTAGGATAGGAGGCTGTAATCGTTGTGAGGTTATATAATTTCCCAATTTAATTGTTTTGACTTGCTTAAGCGTTTTTTTATATTAAAATGAACATTGGAAATATACTATCACGAGAAATCACAGAACAGTTTTGCTTATTTTGTTAAGTTAAAAGTTGATTCATTCCTAAAGGCAGGTATATGTAGTGACCTACTTTTTTGGCTTATGAATCTGAAGCAGCTGCATTGTGGTGTACACAGACAGATGAAAATAAAGATGAACGAGCCACCGATATCAAACAAATCATAATCGACTTGGGAGGTACATTAAAAGCTTGATGCAAACCCCTGAAATCGTGTCAATGTTGTATTAATTTCATTTCATCGAACCAAAGATTTATCTCGTGTTCATATTTAATCACTGAACTTTCTTACACGGAAGCCTCGGCTTTTAACAGTTTTTCTTTGGCGTTTGTTTTGTGTTTTGTCATGTATTGAATAGGCATTTTGTCACTTGCTTTACAAGACAAACTGCCAGCAATAAAACAGTACATTTTTACGTGAAAATGGTTCGATTATCTTTTTTTAAATATCTTACATTACATTCTGTAAAAGTGCGTTTACTTCTGCAGGTGGAACTGTCGATATCTCTGTCTACGAACAAATGAAGAATAAAGCCATAAAAGTGATACACAAAGCTAGCGGAGGTGCATGGGGTGGTAACAGCGTCAATGAGCAATTTTTAACGTATTTAGATAATGAGCTAGACGATGGCGTATTGGACGAATTACGCGAAACACATCTGGAAGATTATTTAATGTTGACAAGGGATTTTTAAAACAAAAAAAGATCGCATCGTTATGTTGATACTGCTTTTACATTACGTATACCATTGTCATTGTCAAACATTGCGCAAACAAGACAGTTTCATGTTTCAATTAAAAGAGATAAAATTAGCATTAAAGAATCAGAAATTAAGAGCTGGTTTGAGGTTACAATACGACCTCTTATTGAACATGTGAGAATTCTTTTGGCTGAAGACGGCATAAAAGATATAGAGTCTGTCATACTTTGTGGCGGGTTTGCCGAATCCAAATATGTTAAAGAAAGGCTCAGAAAGGAATTTAATGGCATCAACTTTATTGTTCCAAACGATGCAGGCTTAGCAGTTTTAAAAGGCGCCGTACTATTTGGACATAATCCGGAGATATTAGCTTCACGCGTGATGACTCATACGTATGGTATAAGTGTTTGCAAAAAGTTTGATATAAATACACACCCGGAAGACAAAAGTCATTTTTGTTTTGCTGATGATGACTGGATGACAGCCGATTGTTTTGCAGTTTTTGTAAAATCCAGCGAGGAGATACCATTTGATCATCGCGTCCGTCATTACTACACGCCTTTGGTTCATGAAACGGAAAGCCCTGTTTTCTGAACACTGTCAGAAAACCCAAGATACACAACAGACTCTGGATGCGAACTACTTGGGTCATTTACAATAACAAACCCTTCGAATATACCATTTAAAGACCAGGAATGTGTGATCACCTTTACGTTCGGACACACAGAGCTGTTAGTAAAAGCGAAGAACATGACGAACGAGAAAGAAGAGATGCTTACGTTAAACTGTTTCCAGTGAAGAACATAACTATCTAGTACTTTTTGGCATGTTTTGCATACTTATTGTCTTTGCCGACTCGCGTTGTTTAAAATCTCAAAATACGATGTTAACTGATATAGGCTATGCGTGCTGCAATGGTAGTTCCAGTCAGAACAATCCATTTTCCGCGTTTAGCTCTTAGTTTTGTTAAGTCCGTTTCAATGCAGGAGACTCAAGTTCTGGCCTGCGTCGTCTTTTAGTTCGTCTGTACGCAAAATTGGACACTGTGTTCCCAAAACGTACAGGAGAACATGGTGGTAGCCAATTTTCCTGTAAAGTGGCTCCATTCGCCGGGAGCGGGAATTGAGCTTTGTGGCAAAGGTGACATTCTCATTACCTGCGCGTGTGATTTAAAATGACATTACATTAAGACCATTTGCCGCATACCCATGTTTCACAAGAAATCTCAACGATCAATGAAGTCCTACATTCTTGATTGGTTTATGTTTCTAGTCGTAATGTTTATGTTAAAAACAGTTTGAATGGATACACATTTGAGATAAATCCTATTTGATCACCTGAGCAAGACGTGCTCATTGTGAGCTATTGTGATCAGTCAACATCCTTCGTCGCGTTTTATGCGTTGTCAGTTATCAAATGTAGCTATTTACCACTATAAATTATATTGCCGAAACGTGGTCAGAATGTTTATCTTTAAAATGTGTACGGTAGTCACAGTGTGAATCTGTGTCGTGTACGCACTAAAAGTAGGATACCAGGTTTGACTCAATCTGTATGGAATGATGTCGGAAAAAACGTCTTGAACATTTCTAGACTGAGCTCGAATCTGGGTCACATGCGTCAAGAAAACTACGTCATCAGGTCGAAACCTTGTTGCAACTAAAAATGCCCCATTTATTACTCAATCTTGATACAACTTGTTCAAACTGTATATCTTGAGAAAATCTCGACCATGTTTGTATCTAGGTCATGTGAGTCAAAAACCTTGGTCTTATGTCTCAAGTCTAACTTAAACCATGTTACTACCATACACGCCACATTTATTACTCAATGGTTTTTACACTTGAATGTCAACACGTTGGTTAGTCTCCAAAATCCCACTTTCAGCATTATATGAAGACGAGTAAAGGATATTTGGATGCGTTTTGTACGGGATCTGTGCACGCATATTTGTCATGCGGAGTGATTGGATTATGGAAATCATGAGCTTTTGTTTTGATAAATAATAGAACAAATAAACCATCATAAGACGAGATGTCGCGTGTTACATCCGTCTCCCTACCGTATAAATCAAGGTAAAACCTATTGGTGAAATGGTCGAATTATTGGGTGTATAATGTTCAGCTATAGGTTTGTCATTTAGAACTGGGTTTTAAAAATGTTGGCACAGTTGTAAATCATTACAAGACGACCTGTCGCGTATAATACTCCTCTTACTTTCTCAAAGGTCAAAGATACACTACGAGGTCAAAAGTCAATTGGCTTGTTTTAGAATAAAAAGAGGTCTAAAAGCATTTCTTTCTATTTTCCTTATATATGGTACGTTAATTTTTTGTGTTGTAGTTTCACTTCAAAGGCTATGGAGGTGTCTTTATTGCAGCCACTCCGTTATCCATAGAGATTATAGACTGTACATAGAGATTCGACTGTATCAGCGTAAAAACACAAAAACAACACAACGTTATTGCGCTTGATTTCAATAACTTTCTGAGGTCTTTCAAAGAAGGGCTTATAACAAACAAACGTTTTCTTCACACCTGCACATACATCCACAAAAATAGTAACAACAGTTAAACGTCCGATACTGACGGGATAAGTACGGAAAATACCGGAGTTTACACGAACAAAAAATTAGATTTCGGTTTCAGATTATTTGACTCGACTGTTTAGCTTTTCGATTTTATGCAAGGAGCAATGTCTTACAACGGTCTTAAGTGAACAAATGTAGAAACAAGAGCTGTCACCCTAGGATGACTTATGTCCCATATAAACGCTTGATACAAGTTATGAGCTTTTTTTCGAAACCTCAACGCAGATTTCGAAACCTAAACGCGGACCCTAAGTTCAAGGTCAAGATCACAGGGGTCAAAATTTGTGTGCGTGTGGAAAGGCCTTGTCCATATACACATGCATGCCAAATATGAAATCGCTATCTGAAGCGACATAGATCTAGAAGTTATGAGCAATTTTTGAAACCTCAACGCAAAGTGTGACGGACAGTCCGCTCACTATATGTCCTCCTTCGGGGGCATAAAAATATAAATGCAGTAGGAAATAACAAACACATTTATTGGTTTATTATGATTATTTAAATTCTAAAACCTAAAATTGCACTAAATAAATAGATGAGGATGCATCGAATGAATTTCAAAAGAATTTCATTTCTGCTCTGTGACTGTAAAGTACATGCATTTAATAAAGAATGCTCAGTTCCATACATATGTAACTGTGTGCGACATGTTTAAGGTTATATGAAAGCCTATATTTAGGTTAGATAATTTGAAAATCTAAATGGTACAAAAAATGTCACAATTTTATCCAGCGTGACGTATTTTTGACTTCATATAACACAATTTTAAACAGTGTCGAAATATGGTCAAGACAAACAGCCAGGATATGTGTCATTGTAATTAGGTCACAAATGTTGCATTTGGAGTGTTTATTGAGCATGACAACCTTTTGACCTGATGCAATAAATTTCGAATACAAATGATCAATATTCGAAATTGGTCAAGATATCATTATTGAATAATAAATGTGGTTTCTAGAGTGGTAACAATCTAAACGTTTACACTAGTTTTTCTAGATACACGGTTTTTTTTTACCCAAATAAACCCAGATTTAAACTTGGCCTAGATAACCATTCTGACCAAGTCTAATCAGGATTAATTGATAAATTTGGCCCCCAGGGTGTTAACAAGGTATTTCTTAAATTAGACATTGTAATTTAGTTTTAAACCGCACTTGACCATTATTCGAACTTTGCCTAAATATTGTAATATTATGACCATATTTCATCAAGATTGAGCCTGAATGTGGTTTAGAAAGTGGTGAAAAGGTCTGTCCAAGATTTAATTTTATAACCTAGTTTTATCCCATTTAACCCGACTTGAAATTGGTTTTGTTATGGACAAGATAAATAATACTAACTTTCATCAAGATTAAGTCATAAATGTGGATTCTAGAGGGGTGACCGTGCTTGCTTAAGATTTTACTTAGGGATCTTTTTTTTACCACTCATGACACAGATTCGAGCTTGTCCTCAATATTAAATACACAATCTGACATTAAGACTGGTCATAAATGTGGCTACAATAGTGGTAACACGGTTTTTCTAAGATTAACCTTTTTCGAAGCCCCTTGACATCGATTTCCACCTGGCCTACATATTTGCTATATAACCATTTTTTATTTAGTTATATCAAAATTAAGAACATTTAATATGGCTCCTAATTTGGTAACCATATATAAGTTAATTCCAACAAGGATTTACCAATGTGTTATCCCCATTAATGCGGATATTGTCAGATAAACATGTTGACCTTGTTTATTTATGATTGAGTCATAATTTATTTAATTAAATGTGGCTACTAAAGCGGTACACATATTTTTTATATAAGATACATCGTGATATAGTTTTGTAATCTCAAGTGACCCAAATGCAAACTTGGTCGAAATATTGTCAATACATTCTGACACATTTTCATAAATATTGAACAAGAATGATATCTCTGACGAGGCAACCAGTAGCCAATTGTTTAAATCTGGATAACTTTTATCCAGCAGATAATTGTGGCTATCTTAACTTTTTGGATATCTTTTTGGGGTAAGCAATTGTATAAAAAAAAATATCCGAACAGATGCACGTTTTGGTTAAATTTTGGGTTATATTTGAACAAGGTATTTGACTTTGGTTATATTTATTCGAATAAGGTTATCTTTTGGATAAGCTTAAGTTACCCATATTTATACATGTATACAATTGGCTACAGGCTACACAGGATGCATGACTACATGCTCTTGACTTATACTGATCACAATTGCTCATCTTGAACACTTTGGGCTCGGATCAGCTACAAACTTAACATTTAAGATGTATAATAATTTGAATCATCAATTTAAAGTAATTGAAGAATAAAATCTTTATAGAATGAAAAACAGCAAACACAAATACTAACAGCATTTACAATAACAGATAAAATCGAAATGTGAAATAATCATCATAATAAAGGAGTAATGCCTATGCGTACACAATATAATACAATTTTGTTCTTAGACTCACTTTATGCGAATAATTTTAGAAAGGAAACAAGTAATGCTCTGCATTTGTTTTATCATACACAGTGTCATTAACACCAGTATTAGAAACATGACGACCCTTTCTAAATAAAATACATATATTATATAATATATTTGATATGTGTGTAGTTTTAATTTACTTGAGACAAAAATACCATTACTTGAGCACAAATGTACATAATAACACGTAATTTCAATTATACCATTACAGTATTACTGGACACTTCTGTATGGATCGTATTAAAATACAGAACAACGAATCCAGATTTCAAGAAATGCTTCACATAAAAAGTCAAAGATTTTAATTGATAATTACATGATGTTGATTTTTACTGAGACTTGTCAGTAGAATATTTTATAGCTATACTAGGTACCTTATAACTGAAAGGCATGGTTTAAATGCTTCCCTATGTTCCTTTGTAAACTACATGTGTTATGTAGTCAATATGCGACTTTCGTTTTCATTGTTGGATTTCCATTGACTTATTTCACTTCTACCTACTTAAATCACTATCTAACCTACTCAAATCACTATCTTGTTTCTAATATAATTAGCCAGAAGAAAAAGAAACCAAAGATAAATCTCTGATACATTATTATGCATTTATTGTATGTGTCCTTTAAACAGTACCCTAAACTATTGCACAACACATTTTCTAAAGTCCTATTTCAAAACAAACAAAAACAAAAAAAAACATTGAATGGTTTTAGATTTACAGCAATAAATATATGGAATGTAAATGTGCTTCAACAAAAGCAGCAAGGTCATCAACAGAAATATATAACGTCATAATAAATGGACCCCATTTCTGGCAGGTCTGGTGGGGATTTGGTGAAAAGTGACTGGGTGAAGATAATATAGCAATGTCAAATTGTGTATATTTTGTAAAAACAAAAGGCAATCAGGCTTCAGTGTGTTGTGTGATTTGGCTCGCTAAATGAACCTGGCCTCCATTTTATCTCATCAAACATTTGCAGAAATGTGGGTTACACATTCAGTGAAATCTGTAGGAATAAGAGAGAGGAAACTGCAAATTTAGCATTATTTTTTAAAAAGAAAGTCCAGTAACTCTTTAGTGCCCTGTGCCAATTGGCTGCTTATTCAGCTTAGCGTTGATTGTCAACAAACATTTCAAGAACTGTAAGACTTAGAAAGCAGAAAGCACACAAGTATGGTTATAAAAAACAAACTATGCAAAGGATCACTTTACAATGATACATTCTTAATAGTACACTTTCTTGAGAATAAATTAAGTTGTGTTGATATTCTAGTATAAGTCCGTAAAGATCATGTGACCCTCAGGTTAAGGTCAGTTTTGCCAATAGGTTCAGGACTAATGTATTGTATTGTGGACTTCAATACAATGTTACGTACCGAATATTAACGCCCTGGGCTTTGTGGTTTTATATGAAACAAGGTTTGTCTAAGATTTTTAATAATAATGAAGACCCAGAATGTGTAAGTTTAAAAAGGGGCATAACTTTTGCAATTTTTTTACCATAGATGATAACAATCTCATATGCATAATGTCAGCAAATTTAAATGTTGTATGCTGAAAAGGTGTAGAACCCTTTGGACAAATTTGTGTCAACAGGCTGACAGAAGACTGAGGGACAGAGAGAAAGACAATGGGAAGGACGGACAAACGTTCATGATAATTAGAGTATACTCTCATTTATTATGTTCAGGGTGGATACAAACAAATTGTGAAGTACAACACAAGAGGTTAAAAGCGGCCACAAAATATCACTTTTTAAATGCTTGGATAACAAGAGCTGTCAGAGGACAGCGTGCTCGACTATTCGAATGCTTGACAGTATAACGTAAGCCATCATGGGGAAATTGTTCATATTCAATAATTTAATAGACGATCTTTCAAAATTAAAAAAAGGAAAAAAAAATGTTTGGGGGGGGGTAGGGGGGTTGAGAGGGGGGTATAATGTGAGGTGTGGTTATTTATTAGATGATCTTTCAAAAATAAAAAAAGGGAAAAAACTATTTTTTTTGGGGGGGGGGACAGGGATTCTGGGTTGGGGCGTCGTGTATTGTTTGGGTGGAATCCATTGTTGTATTCAGGTAAGTGTTGTTTTGTCAAAGTATTAATAAAATCTGATCATAAATGAAGAAGTAAAGGCAATGTAACTAAAGTAATATGCATATTATAATTAAAAAGGGCCATAATTCTTACAAAATGCTTGATACAGTTGTCTGCTCTTGTTTATAGATTGGGGTCATTTTGGTTAATAAGTTTGCAAAATATGAAAGTAATATGTCAAGGGACATTTAAAATATTTGAGGTGGTACGCAAACTTAAACATAGATTTATCAATAATATGCATATTCTAAGTGGAAACGGGGCCATTATTATTATAAAATGCTTGATAGAGTTGTCTGCTCTTGTTTATAGGTTGGGGTCATGTTCGTAAAGAAGTATGCAAAATATGAAAGCAATATATCAAGGGACATTGAAAATATTTGGGGTAGTACGCAAACTTTAGCATTTGCACGCTAACGCCAACACAAACGCTTATGCCGACGCCGGGGTGAGTAGGATAGCTCCACTACATATATTTCATATATAATAGTCGAGCTAGAAATTGTTTACATACCAAGAAAATGAGGTATTAATAAGAGACCAGAAGACACTAGCAAATCAATAGATTCCATCATCTCTGATAATAGGCAAAACAACTTTACGACTATCAATATCATGATTGGCTGTTGACTACTCAGTTTTCAATCGACCCTGCTTCAGTCTGTTAATCACAACACCTGGTAACAGAGCAACTACAGCAATAGCTAACAGCTTTAGAGTGGTGGCAAATGTGAATATATCATCTGTACTTCGGAGATCAGCTAACATGCATCCAGTCTGAACGCATATAAAATTGTATGGCATCAGACCTGAAAATGAAAATAATAGGTTGCATTGGCAAAACCTTTAAAACAAAATGTATGTCTGAAGTTCAACAAGCCCTTTACAGGTTTAAACCTCCTAATGCTTTGCATGGGCTGTTCCAAGGAGGCTATCCCAATTTCAATCATTCTGTGTTTATAATTGGTGCTCAGTTGTAAAAGGAGTGGAGAAGATGATGAATTGCCCTCTTCATAAACTGCAAGTTTCGAGTTTAATTGCTTGCTATATTTCAAACATCACCATACTTCGAAGCACTTATACTAATCATATACTTTTCCCCTAGATGAAAGTGGATTTTTTGTTATGAATAAATTATAGGGAATCAGTGTCCTATACATTTAACTCAGTTGAATGTGGAATATTTGTAATGAATAACTTGTTGTAAAACAGTGTCCAACACACTCACCTATAAACACTGAGATGGGGACATGACACAGAGGTCCACACACTCACCTATATACACGGAGATGAAGAACATGACACAGAGGTCCACACACTCACCTATAAACACTGAGATAAAGAACATGGCACAGAGGTCCACACACTCACCTATAAACACTGAGATAAAGAACATGACACAGAGGTCCACACACTCACCTATAAACACAGAGATGACGAACATGACACAGAGGTCCACACACTCACCTATAAACACTGAGATGAGGAACATGACACAGAGGTCCACACACTCACCTATAAACACAGAGATAAAGAACATGACACAGAGGTCCACACACTCACCTATATACACAGAGATGAAGAACATGACACAGAGGTCCACACACTCATCTATAAACACTGAGATGAGGAACATGACACAGAGATCTACACACTCACCTATATACACGGAGATGAAGAACATGACAGAGGTCCACACACTCACCTATATACACAGAGATGACGAACATGACACAGAGGTCCACACACTCACCTATAAACACTGAGATAACGAACATGACACAGAGGTCCACACACTCACCTATAAACACAGAGATAAAGAACATGACACAGAGGTCCACACACTCACCTATATACACGGAGATGAAGAACATGACACAGAGGTCCACACACTCACCTATAAACACTGAGATAAAGAACATGACACAGAGTTCCACACATCTCACCTATAAACACAGAGATAAAGAACATGACACAGAGGTCCACACACTCACCTATATACACAGAGATGAAGAACATGATACAGAGGTCCACACACTCATCTATAAACACTGAGATGAGGAACATGACACAGAGGTCCACACACTCACCTATATACACGGAGATGAAGAACATGACACAGAGTTCCACACACTCACCTATATACACAGAGATGACGAACATGACACAGATGTCCACACACTCACCTATAAACACTGAGATGAGGAACATGACACAGAGGTCTACACACTCACCTATATACACGGAGATGAAGAACATGACACAGAGGTCCACACACTAACCTTTATACACAGAGATGAAGAACATGACACAGAGGTCCACACACTCACCTATAAACACTGAGATGAGGAACATGACACAGAGGTCCACATTCTCACCTATAAACACTGAGATAAAGAACATGGCACAGAGGTCCACACACTCACCTATAAACACTGAGATAAAGAACATGACACAGAGGTCCACACACTCACCTATAAACACAGAGATGACGAACATGATACAGAGGTCCACACTCTCACCTGTAAACACTGAGATTAGGAACATGACACAGAGGTCCACACACTCACCTATAAACACAGAGATAAAGAACATGACACAGAGGTCCACACACTCACCTATATACACAGAGATGAAGAACATGACACAGAGGTCCACACACTCATCTATAAACACTGAGATGAGGAACATGACACAGAGATCTACACACTCACCTATATACACGGAGATGAAGAACATGACACAGAGGTCCACACACTCACCTATATACACAGAGATGACGAACATGACACAGAGGTCCACACACTCACCTATAAACACGGAGATAACGAACATGACACAGAGGTCCACACACTCACCTATAAACACAGAGATAAAGAACATGACACAGAGGTCCACACACTCACCTATATACACGGAGATGAAGAACATGACACAGAGGTCAACACACTTACCTATAAACACTGAGATAAAGAACATGACACAGAGGTCCACATTCTCACCTATAAACACAGAGATAAAGAACATGACACAGAGGTCCACACACTCACCTATATACACAGAGATGAAGAACATGATACAGAGGTCCACACACTCATCTATAAACACTGAGATGAGGAACATGACACAGAGGTCCACACACTCACCTATATACACGGAGATGAAGAACATGACACAGAGTTCCACACACTCACCTATATACACAGAGATGAAGAACATGATACAGAGGTCCACACACTCACCTATATACACAGAGATGACATACATGACACAGATGTCCACACACTCACCTATAAACACTGAGATGAGGAACATGACACAGAGGTCTACACACTCACCTATATACACGGCGATGAAGAACATGACACAGAGGTCCACACACTCACCTATATACACAGAGATGAAGAACATGATACAGAGGTCCACACACTCACCTATATACACAGAGATGAAGAACATGACACAGAGGTCCACACACTCACCTATAAACACTGAGATGAGGAACATGAGACAGAGGTCCACACACTCTAGTGTTTTTCCCAGGATGGCAAAGGGGCATGGCGCATTACTTTCAAAAAGGGCATTTTAGCGCGCGTTTTAGACAAAAAAGGGCAAAAACGTTCCCGGAATACCTGAATTACGGGGAAACATGTAATCGCATAAGAAGCAGTTGTGGAAAATATAACATATAAACAAGCACATTTATTGGTAATAGATCATTTGCTGAAATATAGCTGCACAATGTTTACTTATAATTTGACTACCTAGGTAAGAGTTGAAGCAGAGCTACATGATGAGTGCAATTCAATGCATGACTAGTTTAAAGAGCTGAAGGCTCATTATTTAAATATATGACTAATACAAAATTGAGGTACATCATATCCTTTAAAAAATAAATATGCAAGCAATTTCAATATTTAAGTGCATATACTTGTTCTATTAATATTTGAGCTACTTTGCTATGTTTCATTAAAAGTCTTGTTAAAAAGAGTCAAAGTAAATTGAACGCTCTTTCAAAACAAAACGAAATAGTTAAACCCATTGACTTTTTTTGAAATGTACAAGGGTTATGTACACTGCAATCATTGACTGCACATAGGTGTAATTCAAAGCAACACTAGTCAAAAGAGTTGAACGCTTGTGATATAAAGAAATGACTTTCAGTTGTTAACAAGAAGACAAGGAACATTTGAGTATTTCAATACAAAACAACAACAGTTAAAACAATTGATAAACTTGTAACATAGTAACATACATTTTTGTCCTAAGGTTATGTACACAAGATAACTACAAAGATAGCACATTGATCTAATTAAATGAATGACTAGTCCAGAGGCTGAACACTTCCAACACTTCCGTTGTCAATAAATGACTAGATAAAGAATAAAGGAACATCTAATTATTTCAATATTTAACAACAATTGTTCAAACACTTTATAAACTTGTAACTAACTACTAACTAAGGTGATGTACACTTTATACATTGATAGCATCAATCTCAAACCAATGGCAAAACTAATTACATCTTGAAATCATATGATGCCTTTGAAAAATGAGTTTGATTACTTAATCTTTCTATTTGTTTATATCAAATGGCTTTTTCTGATGTTTATTCCTTGTTCCAACCAGTCTGTACACTGTCAAGTTTGTCAACATGGTCTTGCCTCTGTCTTTTAGCTAGGTGGCTGATCATATCCATGGCTGTTCTTTTGGAGGGTGGCTTTTGTGTGTTAATGGTCAGTTCTTTGCTGACTTGGTCTTTCTCCTGTTTCTTCCTCTGAATAATGTGACGGTATTCTCCAACTGGTTTTGGTAAGATAAGATTTATTTGAGTCGGCAAGAGTGAAATAACAACAAACATAAGCTTGGGCAGCTTGTACAACCGACTATAAACACATGATGAATAAGGATTACAAGTGTATAATGCTGGAAAAGACTGAGATCAATATGTTATTAAATACGGCAAATATACATTAAAATATTATGAATAATATTATAACATCAGTTGTGGAAATTTAAAAAGTTAAGAATTGTCTGCTCAAGTCAGATATTTTTTTAAGAAATAAAATATCCACTAATTTCTTTTAAATAAATAAAGGTTTAAATAAATTTGTTTCTAGACATTTATAAAAGAATAAAATATCTACTCAAATTCTTGTAAGTAAATAAGAGTTGTAAACAAATATTACAGAGCATACACAGACAGTGGCAACTAAGCTAAGCAGATGCAAAAAAAAAATCACGGATCCATTACAGATTAAAAAAAAAAAGTATCCATTAAATTGAAAAATATATATACACAAGGTATGAAACGCACTATATGCCTATTGCTGAAAGATTGTGGAACACTGGACGTGACCTTTTTCATCGAAAACACACATGTTCCCATGCAGTTGCCGACAAAATGCAACTGGATTCGTTAAAAGACAGTTAAAGCAACGTGATGACACAACTAACCGATCTTCTGCTCGGCTAATAACTTTCATATTCAATTCAATTTGACTTTCTCGCTATATGTCACTCGGTGTTTTATCTACACATGTACACCATTTTAATTTTAGAACGCGTCATCTGGTTGGTTGTTCTCATTGTGTTGGCCAATGATATGGCGTTTTAGAACCGAGCATTCGATCGACAAAATATGACAGCAAAACACAGACATGTAGCGAGAAAGTCGAATTTAATTGAATATTAAAGTTATTAGCCAAGCAGGAGATCGGCTAGTAGTGTAATCTCATTGCATTTACTGTCTTTTAACGAATCCAGTTGCATTTTGTCGGCCACTGCATGGGAACATGGAGGGGTAGGGTTCGGGGGGGGGGGGGCAAATTTATGATACTGCTGCCTGTGCATCTAATTTGTGTTTTTATCAGTGACACTTGATGCTGTTGGGCTCATAATTTCTGGACAAATGGTTTTAATAGGACCAGTCCCAATCAGCATCAAAGTGCATGGCCAGCAAAGCAGGGAAAAGGCAGAGAAAAGGAAGAGGATGGGACTGCAGCCATGACATTCACGCCGTGACATTATATTTCTTCAAATATTAAACGCTCTCAAAAATATAATATCATTATCAATTCAAACTTTCACGAGTCAATCATGAAACTTTAAATGATCGTGACATGTCATTTTTGAATAATGTAGGCATATTCGTCATGGAATATGCTTCCACTGTCTGGAGCCCATGGACCAAAACTGCCATCAATAAAGTGGAAAGAGTGCAGAACCGGGCTGCACGCTGGGTGCAGCGAGATAACTCTCCCTTTTCCAGTGTCTCGGCCATGGTACAAGATCTAGGCTGGAGATCGCTCGCAGATCGTAGAAATGACAGCAAACTCATCATGTTCTATAAAATCTATCACAACCTTGTTGCCATACCTCTCCCACAATATATAAAAGCACCAATCCGCTTCACTAGACACATGCACCCACTGTATCTACAAAAGATACAGACAGGATCACTCTACCACTATTACTCCTTTTTCCCACACAGCATCACACTATGGGACAAGCTCTCAGCTGATATCGCTACCCTATCCGATCTTGTTCAAAGTTCAAGAGGGCAGTGGTAAATGTGCGGTACTAGTCTGTTAAATGATGTTTTTAACCCTCACTTTTATCTTTCACCTTCACTAAACTCTTTTAACCACTTGACTTCTCTCCATTCTCCTGTAGATTTCAAGCTTTTAGTCTCACTACCCAACAATATCCTTTGCTGGGTCCTTTTTACCTTTCACACTCACTAATGTTACTGACGTTCACCTTTTCCCTGCCTATAATACTCGAAAGAGCGGTTGGCAGTATACAGAGATAGATAGATAGATGGATGCTTGTTTATGTCTAAGACAGAAACAAAACTCTTCCTGCTACATAGATAATATTAATTTAAATAGACTTACCTGAAAAAATAATGCGATTTAAGATACAATTTGCTGCTGCTCGTTTTAGTTCGCCAAAATTCAAAATTTTCCAAAATTGTCTTCATGTATCCGAGTTACTTGAAAGCCTGAAAAACTAGCATGACGTCATAAGCGTTTATCGGCCATTGATCGGTATATTTACCGGCTACCGGTCCAGATTCTCCAAGGTATCTCCGAAAACCCTAAATAGGTAGCTCGCCCCCCTCCCGAATTTCTCAACGGATTTGCGTGAATCTCAAAATCGGTTCTGAGCAAATTTAAAAACCGGAAATCCGGCCCAGGCCGGAAAATTATCAGGCCTAATAATAATAAGATGTATTTAACTTATTATGATTTATATTAATATATTTACCTTGCAATGTAGATTTAAGTTCCATGCTGTTTCAATAAACTGTACAGCACGACAAATATAATAAAGCAATATATGCATATGAATCTGATTATACACAGATCCACTAACATATAATTGAAACCATGTTTGTCTTATCCCATTTTCTAACAATAATCTTGACAGATGTTTAAAATAACATTGCGAGTAAATTGATCGCTTACAATATGCAAACACTCGTTTCCGTGACATACATCCACCGAGTAGATTACAAATAAATAAATAATGTTGTTGCTTTCTAAAACATTTTTATGCATCGTTGATTATCACAGACATTTCATCAATTCCTTCTTATTGTATAACCTCCATCGTTAATTCGATCGTTTACGACGTTATTTGCCATTTATGCCGAGTCACAATTTAATTCTGTATAGTCCGCCATGTTGATAAAATGTCAAATGATGTAAGCGACAGGTGCGCATAGCAACGTTAAATCGTATACGCGATTCGCATTTTGTTAAATTAGTATACGTCTCAGTAATTATTTTAATAATTAGATCTAATTATCTTAAAGACAAAAACGATAAAGAATAAATTTGTTTGTGATTTTAAATGTAATTATGTGTCAATGTATATGCTTTGATATAACTGAATAATGCATGCAATGCACAATTGCCACGAGAATAACATCGAGTTTTTCATCAAAAGTCTCCGAAGTAATGATTTTATCGTGAAGGAGTACACATTGCCGTCCAAAAAGTGCATTATCGACTGATACTGACACGGGGTTATTCACGCATGACTAATTCACAGTTTTGGAACAGTCAGTTTGACTACCTTTAAATCGAGCACTGTTATAGATTAAATCTACTCGATTAATGTACATGTGTAGTCGATTAGACGTTGACGTCTCTGGAGTAAATCAAGCACAGTAGGAGCGTCACAGACAATCAAGGAAGCTGATTTTGCGGACCAAGTTAGATCGTAAGGCAATAAAGATGTTATCGATAAGGGCGTGTGGCGAAATTTGCCTTTGAAAAGAAGTGCGCGTGGCGAAATTTGCCTTTGAAAAGGGAAGAGTGGCGATCCGGGAGGGCGGCGTGGCTTTTCGCCATGCTAAAATGGCCTGGGAAAAACACTACACTCACCTATATACACGGAGATGAAGAACATGACACAGAGGTCCACACACTCACCTATAAACACTGAGATAAAGAACATGACACAGAGGTTAAAACACTCACCTATAAACACGGAGATAAAGAACAGATGTATAGGAATGTTGAGTATGGGAGACACCATGTTCAGGAACCAGTTGGGAGTCATGGGGAACAGTCGCAGGAACAACAGGAAGAAAAACAGACTATCAGAGTTGTCTGACACCTGAAACATACCAGTATACATCTAGTAGTGTAAAAATGATTGCCTTTCCTCTGTGACAGGGGCCTAGAATAAAAAAACATACGTTAGTCAATATTCTATCTCAATTTCACTCAATTTTTTTTCAATTTGTTTTATTCATTTGTTCAGCATGCTCAAATTGGTAATCAGAAATGTTGTTTTGAGTCGGACTAAGTTTCAGCTGATAATTAAGATTGTTCGAGGGCAGTGTTTTTTTCTCCATTTTGGGAATGATATGGAGTCCTCTTAGATTGGTAAAATTCGCTGTGTTTTGACTTAAATTAGTTGCTATTTTGATAAAAAATGCTTCAAAATTGAGAATAAGTGTTTTCAGTATAACATTTTCTAAGGTTGAACATTATTTAGCTGTATTGGAGATGAAAAAAGAATTGATACCTGAAAAAAACAACAATTGAAACCTTCAATTGGAATTTTTAGGTCCCATTTTGGGAAATATATATACTTTTTCTCAAGGGGACTGGTGCCGAATACCGGACCCAATTTTGAACGAAAAAACAACACTGAAGGGCCCACTGACATTATCAATATTCAGCTGAGTAGAAAATTGCATATCATCATATGATCTGAGCCAAAAAAAGAGATTGTTTCTGATAATAACCAAGATATCACAAATGAAGCCACTCTCAGACCAGGAAATGTATGTCGTATTATTTATAACTTTAGTGAAGAATTCCAAAGTCTGTATCTAAACAATCTTCAATATGATTGTCGGTTGAAAATTATCACATAGGACATGTTTACAAAGCATAACTCTTTACATAAACTTGTAAATACAATTTAATAAATCATAATTTGTATGTCCTCAATTGTTCTTTATAACAAAAATGAATAAACCATGCAATCATTTTTTTGACAGAATGTAATCATTATTTCAAAATAACATATCCTGCAAATAAGATATTATTATATTTTCAGATTTATAATTGATAAGGCATTGATAAATTAAAGTGTTCAATATTCCAATATTTATGTATTCACAAATTTGCAGCCAACATTAAAGATTAACAACTTATACTGACACATTGCAAAAACATTATGATAACTTAGAAGCAACTTAAATGTAAAACCTTTTTCTGCATGAAGCCAACTTTGTCTGGGAAGTATTTCACGATGTAGTCTTTCCCAAAATGCCGTGAGAGCAGATAACAGCAAGACGCCCCAGAGGCAGACAGCAGGCAGGTCAACGGAAATCCGTACCAGAGACCAAAGATGGCTCCACCAAGCAGATTCTGTAATGTCAGATAGGCATTTTGTCATTTTTGTAGTACCTTTGAAAATCAAATTAAATATAAAGACCTTTCTTACTAGATTCAAGTTTTACAGGCTGTATTTGAAACTCTAAGATTCTTATGAACAGCAAACAGCATAAAACATGAACAGCCTGCGAGTGACTGTTCTAATTTTATGTTGGTTTCATATATATATATATATATATATATATATATATATATATATATATATATATATATATATATATATATATATAGACATTTTACTTTGCTCCTGAGTCGGAAAGGTTTTGACATAGGAAATTCAAGGATGCCTGCAAACATCTATTAATTTTAAAATGATGTGCACAACATGGACATTATTACCCTCATATGTTCAAACATCAAACAATTATTAGACACAATTGTGAGGTTCAGAACCTGTTACTAGTTTATACCCACATTGCACTCATTGATGGTTTCAAGGTAAAAAGTTCCCTCATGTCCACAGACTTCATACTAGAATTACCATACTTTGCTCCAATTAAATATGGGGGATACATTATTAAATATTAATGAACACCTACTCTAAACTACTTTTTCCTTGTCCAAACACTTATTTCATAAGGTGAGGTAAGTAGTCTTGCTTGTTAAGGAATTTCATGAGAAGTTCAAATGAAAATAAGAAGTTAGAATACCCAGATTACCATAAAGAATGAGCCAGGGATTGCAAAGGTCTGTTTGAACATGTAGGCAGAGCAGTAGAGTATCAGAACGTACAGCATGTTGTCATCATGGTAATCATCCAGCAAGGTCGCCAAAGCCTTCAACTCATCAAGGTTACGTGGAAACTTCAGTGCAGACCTTGACATTGAATAACATATACATTGAGTTAAGCATTGAATATGACCATTGCTCTGGGAAATCAGGATTTAATGCATGTGCGTAACGTGTCGTCCCTGATAAGGCTGTTCAGTCTGCACAGGCAAATAAGGGACGACAGTTTCCGAATTAATATTCTCTGTATTTTAGCAACACAACTCATTACAGCAGAAAATGTCATCCCTTATTACCGTGTGCTGACAGCAAATGCTAACTAAGGACGTCACTTAGCAAGGCTAAAGTATATTGAGTTAAGCATATTGAAAAGTGTTGTATACCAGTCATTTGCATGAATTATTGGTTCTTTAAAAAAAAAAAGATACCTGTGTAGAATAGAAGCTTGATATTGCTGGACCAATAGCAATCTACTTCTCACCAAGAACAGATTCAACTCAGTTGTCCAAACACAAAGTTATACAATTATTATCTAATATTTAAGGTAAGTTTATGCATGACATAGCATGTCAAATTTTTTTAAGTGGCTTTTTATATTGGGCCCATTATTCAACCCCGTCCCTCTGCTTCAAATGTAAATTATTTTTACTAACATTGATGATTATCCACTTTTTGTTCAGTGATTCAACTCAAGAAAAACAACGCTATAAATCAAGGATCAAAACACCACTAAATACAAACTATAATGACATTACAGCTTAGTTGATGAATTATCATAATTTGAAATTGACTTAATTATAAAGCATTACAAATTTATGTGAAATCATTGACTTATAAATTATTGTTAATGATACTGCTATTTTCATTAAATCTTAAACATTTGGATCACATACATAAATCAAAAATTATAAAAGTTATATAACAGTCTGGATGGCCAGTTTGGTATAGGCAATAGTCTTTTAAATCTAAAGAACACTTTCTAAGCCAGCCGGAATAAACTTTTTTTAAATTCTATTCTTGTCAGTTTTATGAAGGTCTACAGTTTAGAAGTTAAAATCTAGAAATATTAGGCACACACTTAAAACATTTCCCCAATGTCCTTTCAAAAGAAACATCTAAGCATGATATAGTCTTAAATGAAAATTCCTTTTAATTTAAAAATGAACCTTTGGAGACCCCTGTAGGTGAGATAAATCAATGCCGATATGTTAACTAAATTGTTGGTTGACTGCTATTTAACTTACATAATAGATTTTGTAACAATAAGGTCACTTTAAGCAAATGTGTCCTATTTCAAGTCATTTCATGATCACAGTTTCTTTTAATTACAATACAAGTATTGTATAGTTGAATTGACCACTCACCGGTCAGATCCTGTATGCTCCGGTAGATTGCTGGCCAGTAGGTAGATTAGGAGACAGGATGTTGTAAACACCACAGGTATCCACAGCACAGAAGCCATGGCTGCCTTTCAACAAATTGTTTCCTAAAACAAAGTTGCAAAATAACAGGGTTTTTTATCTGATTTTGGGGAAAGGGCCTGGCCTTTTTTGAGGGGAAAAAAATATCGCGAAATGCCGGATTTTGGGGAACACAATCACGTTAAACGCCGGATTTTGGGGAAAATAAGGAAAGTCTTAAATAATCAATTTTACATATTTTACTGTTTTTAAAACAAAATTCAAGGTAACAGATAATTTTTTATGAAATTTTCTACACTGGATCAGGTTAACTTATGTACTTAAAGTTTACAAAAAAACAAACAAACAAAAATATTTTTTTTTGGGGGGGGGGAATGAAATCTGGGGGAAAATTTACCTGCTGAGGGAAAAAAAAACGAGGGGAAAGGGCCGTTTTTCAGCGGGTCACAAAGAAGGGAAAAAAAACTGAATAAACTTGGGGAAAGGTGGCCAGTACATAAATAGTCTTTTACAGTGTACATGTATCATGTTTGGGAAAGACTCTAAAGTTGTTGATAAAATGTGGATATTCTATACCAGATAAGTCGGGCCATGCAATTTTAAAATCAAGCAAGTCTAATTTTCCTGTAAAAGTGTTTGTAGACAAGTTTATTACGGCAGTTAGACAATATTGCAAGATGATAGAGAAACATTTACTGGCTTTTCAAGCAAATTGTCCCAGGGACAACCGTTTAAAATATTTAACAGTATGACTTAGTCAATATAAATTGCCGCCATAGTCTTTTGATGATTTTTGCTTTGGCAGACTTTCAGATTAATTCTGAACACGAATTATTTCAGCTACAGTTTGACTTAACTGAGTGTTTATTAAAAAAAAATTATATTTATATATAAATATATAGTATAAGCTGCCAATTTGCCTCTTCAAGGGATTTTTTTTATTTTGGTAAATTGATAAAATTGACGAAAAAATCATATTTGCAAATTGGTAGTGCTCTATGTGAGGAAACAAACAGTAAAATTGAAAATTTACAAATTTTGAGCATGTTGAGATATGGTGTCAAAAATGAGTGTACAGAAGTGTTCACCAATAAGTTATATTCGTGACTGCAAAACGAACCCAAAATCGATTGCTTGAAAAACACGAAATGAAGATTCGATTTCTGCGCAGTAATTTGTTCAACAATTTTTTTTAATAATGTGGGAGGATTTAACTGAAAATTTTGACAGTTGGCTTATGGCATGTCGTAAAAGTAACGTACATATTTTTGTAATGTATATATAAGAATTTTATATTGATTATAGCACAGAAATGCAGACAGTGATACATTTTATGATTAAACATACCTTTGTCTCAATTTTTTATAGAGATTGTAAAAACATTTTTGCAACATCATGTGCATACGGCATCGGCAATGCGACTTACTCGAAAATGCCGTAATCGGTGAATGTCAAAAGTCTTCATCAACATGTAAGATATTTACAAATGCTTATCATTTTAAGAACTAAACAACAACATATTCGTAAAATGTTGGCTTTCGATGCATATCACAATAGACGATCAGTCGTAACGTTAGATGTAGATTATGTAAAATTCACGATTGTCTCGTTCGTACCAAATTAAAGTCTATTCACTGGTTAGTTGTGTTTACCATATATTTTAGTTTGTTTACTGGTTTATTGATACCATTTAACACATACTGAATGTTATACACAATTACAAATGAATCTTTGACATTCTTAAATGGACAGTATTCATTCTGGTAAGTTGTCTTGATTTAGAATTAGGGGTACTGGAGCTTTCGGTAAATAAGTTCGGTAATTTGGATTTATATAGTGAATGTTGTGGAGGTTTCGTTAAAATGGATCTTTATAGAGGTACACCTACCATGAGGTGTTAATGACACCTATTATTGGCCTACAATAACATCAGGGGCATATATTTGCAAACTGGGAATTAATTTTGAATTGAATAATTAATGCTATGCCTATGGTAAAGAATTTAGGGGCATGAATGAGCTACCACTGAACTTTATAAAACAAAAACCAAAAAATGTAGATTGAAAATAAAATGTAACTTTATTGAAAGTAAATTTATGATTTAAATAAATCAATACTAATTTTTTTTATAAAAATTTGATGCTCTTATTTAAATTACATAATAGTACTAATAAATGCTGATTTAAAGACTGAATAAATAGAAGATCTTTAATTAAGTTTAACATGCTATTAAAAAATGTTGAAAGTCTTGTAAAATATTGTAGAAAATTAATGATTTATTTAAAAAAAAACAAAAAAAAACAAACAGGCGTTTTCAGCCTAATATAACAATCCCAATTGAAAATTTCTTTAAAATCATGCAGTTTTCCCAAAAATCCTAACTTACACCAGCTTTTTCATTTCCCAAAGCAGTAATTTTAGCAAGAATTCTTCCCAACATGAGCAATTTCTTCCCAAAATCCATAGGCTAGAGCCTCTTCCCAATTAAGCGAGGAAAACTCCTGAACAAATATTAAGTTTAAATATAAAGCACAATAGTATTTTAGGCCACCGAAAAGCACTCAATTTCTCTACATACACATGAGGTAGTTTGCCAACATAATGAATATGTTTCCCAGCTCTTGCCACATGGAGGCCACCTCTTAAGAGCCAAATTTTGAATTTTATAAATTCTGCTACTGTTTCTTATCAGAATTGTATATATATCACTACACCATCAGCGGCTGAGCACAGAATACTGCCCTTGGCCGCTAAAAAAATGTGGATTGCATCAAATTAAAGGTCAATTCCGAGTGCGCTTTATATATAACAATGTTTTATTATTTCTTTCTGGTTGAGAAAAAACAAACAAACAAACAATGTAAAACATATAATATGTTAACGTATTTTATAAAACGAAATATAATGATACACATGATGTTTTTTTTTTTTTTTAAGTGCACATGCCATTGAACATTGAGTTAAGCAAGAGATGCAATTAAATTACACATAATTAAAAACTGATAAAAATGACCTCTAACATAACGCCAGCAGACCTGAATGAATACACTTCATTTATTCAAATCAGGTTAATAACAAATACAATAGTAAAACAGGGGAAGTCTACAGTGTGTATTAGCAACCTGCCGTGGTGATCCCTATCTTATCAGCTCAATACACAGGCACCTGGCTACTGTACTGGAAAAATTGGATTTACTGCCAAAATAACTGATATAATTTATTGCCTGAAAAAACCCGTTGAATACAATAATACGAACTGATTATCATTTTAATCCGTTTTATTGACCATATATAATAAATAAGACACATTTAAAACATGGATAAAACACCACTCACAATATTTAGCAAATTAATAAGGCATATCACTGTAAACTTTTGTATTAAAAAGTGTGTGTGAAGGTCAGAGTTTATTTACAAGTCATCAATGCGTCTTCATGACTACCTTATGTGCTGACCTGCTTGTTGTAAAAAGATGCGAAAATTATATTCATATAAGAAACAAATATATTTTATAAAATTATTTATATTTTTATCTGATAAACTTTAATTAAGGTTTTTCCAATTAATTGTATAAAACATATGTGAAAAAAACAAAAAACAGGACCTTAATATAAACTTTTAATATATAAATTACCTCCTGTGATTAGAATATTAATAGGTTGCAAGCCTGGGTAATTAATATTAACACGTTGCATCTCCCAATTGGTAACATCAACTTCATACATTTTAATCTGATAATTTAATTAGTGCCAAACAACTCAATTTATAGTGTACACCCTCATCGATTCAAGGTGTGATATTCCCTATTTATACCAATTTACCGAAACCTCCGCAGCATTAACTATATAAATCCAATTTACCGAACTTGTTATTTACCGAAACCTCCATAACTCAGAATTAGAACTAAGACATTGGATGGAAAGTTAGACGTATTACATTTTACTAATTTGCATGGATGTCTCATATGCCATACTGTACAGTATACAAGAATCATTATTTGTCCTTGTTAACACCTACTGGTTAGTAAATATTTGTCGGACAGCAGTATTTATCAGACGTTCAGTTTATTTCATGTATTGTAACTCTTTAATACGATTTGCTTTGTCACATACTTGCAGATGCTTGTTTTCTTGAAGTTGACAGCAGCAGCAGCAATTAGTTAAAAGGCAAGTATTATAATTAAAAGTACTAAAGAATGATAGAATGATTGGAAACAAATGAACTATATTTACACACACAGATGACAGCATATTGCATCATCAAATTATCAAAGTATCATTTTATTTCTTATTTGTTCCAAATACTCAAATTATCTACATGTAAATGTCCGGGAATCCTGTACACTACAGAGGACAATTACCCCCCTTTAATGACCCAATTTTCTGCCCTCCTACAGGCACATGCGCACATCAAACAAATACTTTGTTTACATTCGCTTGTTGATGACAAACCCAAGTAAATTTTTCATGCAATATCTCTTATTATTGAGGAATTAATTCAAGAAAAACCAATTTTCCGTCTGAGAAATACTCACCAACCAGTGCAGTGAATAATATAAAATAATATACAGGTGATAAATGCATCTTTGGGATCTTCCCTATTAAATGACTGCAGTTATCTAGTTATCCAATAATTTTAATTGAAATGCTATTAAGTTTTGGCTAAAACTGCATGCATGTGGTGATTTAAGTTGTTGATGCTGCATCCAATTATGCAAAATATGCCCATACCTGTTCATGAACAAGCTCAGGCAGTAACTTGTACCATTTCATGATGTTAAAAATATATTTGCAGAATGTCACCTAGAGCCCTCAAAATGTTGCTGTATTATCAGTGCAGATTTACCTGCATGCTGTCTCAACCATGTTTGAGGTACTGGAGTTTAGCTCCTGTCTGCAGACAAAACAAGCATTCATTCAGGAAAACAAATGAAATACCAAAATATAGAATGTTTCTTAAGACATTTTCATATGATCCACAAAGTGCCACATTATTTAAAAAGTATTTAAGTTTGTCTTTAAAAGGCCAAAATATTATATTCACAAAGAATGATATGTCATTATGTAGATGTGATGGAGTGTCCTTTGTTAAGCGTTTCTTATCATCTGGATCTGATTCGGCTGATTATAAAAATGATAAGGAAGTACAGTCTTTACTCCAAGATATCCGTGAAGATTTCAATAGGGAGCTTAATCAAATAAGTTCCAACAAAAGTTCAAATACCCATAAGGGTGATGATGAACATAAGGTAGAAAATGATGGTGAAATTGAGAAATATGAAAAACTTGGCTACACCACTGAAGAATATATTGCCATGCTGAAAGAAAGACGGGAAACAAGTTTGAATGTTGGTACATTACATGTTCAAGGCATCAACAATGAAGATGATGATGCAGATTTACACAGCGATTCATCAAGTAGCGATAGTGACAGTGACTCCTCTAGTAGTTCCAGTAGTGACAGTGATGATGATAACAATGGTGGTAGTGGTGGTGGTAATGACAACAGCAATAAAAAATCAAATAAGATTGTAAAAGAAAAAAACAGCAGTCTTGAGAAGGAGAAAACAGACATTAAAGTTTTTTCTAAACCTGAAGCCAAACAAAGTTTAAAAGCATCAGCAAACAAAAGTGAAATTGAGATTTCTGAGCTCTCAGAGGATGGCATTGTGGGTAAAACAGAAAGTGAGGTGTTGCATGCTGGGAGGTATAGGATAGGCTCAGAGAACCCAGACTCGGTTGTGGTTCTGTCGTACCCTGAGGACGACAATCTACCTGGGACAATCAAGGGTAAACACTCTTTTTACACTTTTGAAAAATGAGTAACTCTGCATGGGTGTTATTTCTTCATAAAGCTTATTTTCACCTTAACAGATTATTTTCTTCTTTTAGCTTATTTCTTCCTTTCAGCTTGCTTATTAGTCCCCTACCGGTTTCACCGGAGGGGACTTATGGTTTGCGCACTGTGTGTCCGTCAGTCTGTGAGTCTGTCACACTTTTCTCGATCCTGTGATATCTTTTAAAGTTCTTAATATTTTTTCATGAAACTTGGAACATGGATAGATGGCAATATGGACATTATGCACATCATTTCATTTTGTTCCTACGTCTAAAATTCTGGTTGCTATGGCAAAAAATAGACTAGAAATACTGCTGAAAATGGTGGTTTTCTAGATCCTGCGATAACTTTAAAAGTTCTTAATATTTTTTCATGAAACTTGGAACATGGATAGATGGCAATATGGGCATTATGCACGTCATTTCATTTTGTTCCTAGTGCAAAAATTCTGGTTGCTATGGCAACAAATAGACTAGAAATACTGCTGAAAATGGTGGTTTTCTGGATCCTCTGATAACTTTAAAAGTTCTTAATATTTTTTCATGAAACTTGGAACATTTATAGATGGCAATATGGACATTATGCACGTTATTTCATTTTGTTCCTACATCTAAAATTCTGGTTTCTATGGCAACAAATAGACTAGAAATACTGCTGAAAATTGTGGTTTTCTGGATCCTGCGATAACTTTAAAAGTTCTTAATATTTTTTCATGAAACTTGGAACATGCATAGATGGTAATATGGACATTATGCACGTCATTTCATTTTGTTCCTACGTCAAAAATTCTGGTTGCTATGGCAACAAATAAAAAAATATTCTGACAAAGGTTGAATTTCTGACAATGGTGGAGCCGGTAGGGGACTTTTATTGCTTGGCAATAGTCTTGTTTTATCTGTTCTGCTTATTTTCTTCTTTCAGCTTATTTCCTTCTTTTGGCTTATTTCCTACTGTCAGCTTATTTTGTCCTTTCAGCTTATATTCTCCTTACAGCTTATGTTCTCAATGAATGTGAATGGATGTTGTAACAAGTGACCTCAGTAGGGTGGAGTATTTTCATCCCCTTGAGTCGTAAGTATGTGATGTTAAACAAATAATTAAAAAAAACTGTCAAATTATATTTGTTTTGTTAAGAACTATTGCAATCTCTTAAAAAGATGTTGACTGCTAAACACAATTTGGTTCTTACTTCAATGACAATAAACACAATAAAAAAACTTAAGAAAAAGGTAGTATTTTGTAAAGTTACTTTTATGAGGAGATCTATAAAATTGGTCTTAAAAATAATCTTTTTAGTAGTCACTATGTCACCAGTTACCATGGTATCTTTTTTATTCATCAGTGTTCCATATATGATCTCAAATGATCAGTGTTTGTTTTCAGCCGCTGGTAAGGGCAGCACAGTGGCCCCAGACACTGGAAGGATGTGGTCGGACGTTGAGATAGAGGACTTTGTGAACATAGTTCAGCCTGAGCCTGATGTAGCCCAGCCCTGGCAGGCCCCCATACCTCTCACACGTATGTAGCCCAGCCCTGGCAGGCACTCATACCTCTCACACGTATGTAGTACAGCCCAGGCAGGCCCCCATACCTCTCACATGTATGTAGTACAGCCCTGGCAGGCTCCCATACCTCTCACACGTATGTAGTACAGCCCTGGCAGGCCCCCATACCTCTCACACGTATGTAGTACAGCCATTGCAGGCCCCCATACCTCTCACACGTATGTAGTACAGCCATGGCAGGCCCCCATACCTGTCACATGTATGTAGTACAGCCCTGGCAGGCCCCCATACCTCTCACATGTATGTAGTACAGCCCTGGCAGGCTCCCATACCTCTCACACATATGAAGTACAGCCCTGACAGGCCCCCATACCTGTCACACATATGTAGTACAGCCCTGGCAGGCCCCCGTACCTCTCACACGTATGTAGTACAGCTCTGGCAGGCCCCCATACCTCTCACACGTATGTAGTACAGCCCTGGCAGGCCCCCATACCTCTCACACGTATGTAGTACAGCCTTGGCAGTCCCCCATACCTCTCACAAGTATGTAGTACAGCCCTTGCAGGCCCCCATACCTTGCACACGTATGTAGTACAGCTTTGGCAGGCTCCCATACCTCTCACATGTATGTAGCCCAGCCCTGGCAGTCCCCATACCTCTCACACGTATATAGTACAGCCCTGGCAGGCCCCCATACCTCTCACACGTATGTAGTACAGCCTTGGCAGTCCCCCATACCTCTCACACGTATGTACTACAGCCCAGGCAGGCCCCCATACCTCGCACACATATGTAGTACAGCCCTGGCAGGCCCCCATACCTCTCACATGTATAAAGCCCAGCCCTGGCAGGCCCCCATACCTCTCACACGTATGTAGTACAGCCCTGGCAGGCTCCAATACCTCTCACATGTGTGTAGTACAGCCCTGGCAGGCCCCCATACCTCTCACACATATGTAGTACAGCCCTGGCAAGCCCCCATACCTCTCATATGTATGTAGTACAGCCCTGGCAGGCTCCCATACCTCTCACACGTATGTAGTACAGCCTTGGCAGGCACCCATACCTCTCACATACATGTAGCCCAGCCCTGGCAGGCACCCATACCTCTCACACATATGTAGTACAGCCCTGGCAGGCTCCCATACCTCTCACACAAATGTAGTACAGCCCTGGCAGGCCCCCATACCTCTCACACGTATGTAGTACAGCCCTGGCAGTCCCCCATACCTCTCACACGTATGTAGCCCAGCCCTGGCAGGCTCCCATACCTCTCACACGTATGTAGCCCAGCCCTGGCAGGCCCCCATACCTCTCACATGTATGTAGTACAGCCCTGGCAGGCTCCCATACCTCTCACACGAATGTAGTACAGCCCTGGCAGGCCTCCATACCTCTCACATGTATGTAGTACAGCCCTGGCAGTCCCCCATACCTCACACGTATGTAGCCCAGCCCTGGCAGGCTCCCATACCTCTCACACGTATGTAGTACAGCCCTGGCAGGCTCCCATACATCTCACACGTATGTAGTACAGCCCTGGCAGGCTCCCATATCTCTCACATGTTTGTAGTACAGCCTTGGCAGGCCCCCATACCTCTCACACATATGTAGTACAGCCCTGGCAGGCCCCCATACCTCTCACATGTATGTAGTACAGCCTTGGCAGGCCCCAATACCTCTCACACATATGTAGTACAGCCCTGGCAGACCCCCATACCTCTCACACATATGTAGTACAGCCCTGGCAGGCCCCTATACTATTTACACGTATGTAGTACAGCCCTGGCAGGCTCCCATACCTCGCACACGTATGTAGTACAGCCCTGGCAGGCCCCCATACCTCTCACATGTATGGAGCCCAGTCCTAGCAGGCCCCCATACCTCTCACACATATGTAGTACAGCCCTGGCAGGCTCCCATACCTCTCACATGTGTGAAGTACAGCCCTGGCAGGCCCCCATACCTCTCACACATATGTAGTACAGCCCTGGCAGGCCCCCATACCTCTCACATGTATGTAGTACAGCCCTGGCAGGCCCCCATACCTCTCACACGTATGTAGTACAGCCTTGGCAGGCTCCCATACCTCTCACACGTATGTTGTACAGCCCTTGCAGGCCCCCATACCTCTCACATGTATGTAGCCCAGCCCTGGCAGTCCCCCATACCTCTAACACGTATGTAGTGCAGCCATGGCAGGCTCCCATACCTCTCACACGTATGTAGTACAGCCCTGGCAGGCTCCCATACCTCTCACACGTATGTAGTACAGCCCTGGCAGGCCCCCATACCTCTCACACGTATGTAGTACAGCCCTGGCAGTACCCCATACCTCTCACACGTATGTAGCCCAGCCCTGGCAGGCTCCCATATCTCTCACACGTATGTAGTACAGCCCTGGCAGGCTCCCATACCTCTCACACGTATGTAGTACAGCCCTGGCAGGCTCCCATACCTCTCACACGTATGTAGTATAGCTTTGGCAGGCCCCCATACCACTCACACGTATGTAGTACAGCCCTGGCAGGCCCCCATACCTCTCACATGTATGTAGTACAGCCTTGGCAGGCCCCAATACCTCTCACACATATGTAGTACAGCCCTGGCAGGCCCCCATACCTCACACATATGCAGTACAGCCCTGGCATGCCTCTATACTATTTACACGTATGTAGTACAGCCCTGGCAGGCTCCCATACCTCTCACACGTATGTAGTACAGCCCTGGCGGGCTCCCATACCTCTCACACGTATGTAGTAATGCCTTGGCAGGCCCCTATACCTCTCACACATATGAAGTACAGCCCTGGCAGGCCCCCATGCCTCTCACACTTATGTAGTACAGCTCTGGCAGGCCCCCATACCTCTCACACGTATGTAGCCCAGCCCTGGCAGACCCCCATACCTCTCACACGTATGTAGCCCAGCCCTGGCAGGCCCCCATACCTCTCACACATATGAAGTACAGTCCTGGCAGGCTCCCATACCTCTCACACGTATGTTGAACAGCCCTGGCAGGCCCCCATACCTTTCACACTTATGTAGCCCAGCCGTGGCAGGCCCCTATACCTCTCACATGTGTGTAGTACAGCCTTGGCAAGCCCCATACCTCTCACACGTATGTAGTACAGCCTTGGCAGACCCCCATACCTCTCACACGTATGTAGTACAGCCTTGGCAGGCTCCCATACCTCTCACTTGTATGTAGCCCAGCCCTGGCAGTCCCCCATACCTTTCACACGTATGTAGTACAGCCTTGGCAAGCCCCATACCTCTCACACGTATGTAGTACAGCCTTTGCAGACCCCCATACCTCTCACACGTATGTAGTACAGCCTTGGCAGGCCCCCATACCTCTCACTTGTATGTAGCCCAGCCCTGGCAGTCCCCCATACCTCTCACACGTATGTAGCCCAGCCCTGGCAGGCCCCCATACCTCTCACACGTTAGTTTGGTGACTTTTCTATTGTATTGGCATTTGGTCACTTATTTTTATTGATTTTAACAGTTATCTATTATTAGCAATTTATTTAACATTTACCTTATCATTATTATTTGACCATTTCAATAATTATATTGCAAAATGTTTTTTTTTGGGGGGGGGCAGGGGGGTGGTGTTAGAATAGAATCTATTCAAAGCAATATCTGCACAGTTCAATGTTTAGAAGGTATGTGGATAGTGGGGCTTAAACTAGCCCCTTTATTGGGATAATAAATTATCCTGATTGTCACCTCCCACAGGTGGGAAGACAGGCGTGTTTGACGTTGAAGATCTGGTGACGCTGCTGGAGTCAATAAACGCAGCCGACATTGTTACCATCCGTATCTCGCCGGACCTCAACTTTGCCGACTATATGGTCATTGTTAGTGCCAACAGCAACAGACATCTGCGCGCCATGGGTGAGGACTTGAAGTGGACAGTGAGTATATGACAGGCCTCTTTATGGCTGTTTTGGGGAAAAATGCAATTTTAGGATTGATAATGATGCATGTAATAATATTTTTGGGGTGAAGGCTTCTGATTTGGGGAAAAACAAAAATATAATTCTTTATAACCAAATTATTAGAACAAAATTATATAAATTAAGTGTTTTCCACAGGAATTCTTTCAGATGCCTCAGGGCTGTACATTGAATTTTTTTGCTCACCTGAGCACAACGTGCTACAAAAACAAATTCAATATGTACTTAACTTAATTGTGGGTGATAAAATACACACTGCATTGGATGTTTATGGCTTAATTGGGCGATAAGACAAAGATACATAATATTATTTAAGGAATACAACATGCAAGTGCTGGGTGTACTGCTAACTGCATTGATCCGGTTAATTTGCTCAATTACAATCCTGAAATCCTAGGTTACATGTACCTAGCAACACATTGATAAATGAGACGACAGGTGTTTGAAAACTTCCACCTTGGACGACATGGCTTGGTCAACTGAAAAAATACACTAATCAAACAATATCAGGCGCCCTGGGGACTCTGATTTTGACATTCAAGCGCCTGGGCAAGAGACTGTTAAATGACATCTGGAAAGAACTGAAATGATAGTCATATGCATTGTTGGATGTCATTGTTATAATTGACATTAGACCAGGGCTCGAAATTAACACTCGCACACTCGCAAAATGCGAGTGAAAAATACCGATTGCGAGTTAAGTTTTAAGCCACTAGTAATTTTTTGCGAGTAAAGAAATAGTGAAAAAAAGTTATATTGCTAAATGCGTTCGACTTCCTGAACGCTAAACCATAGGTCATAGAACGTCCTCATACCCATATGCGGAAGCGCGCAGCTTGAATATAGACTAGTATACTTATAGTACAGATACGAGGATCGTATTGGTACAACGAAACGTTAAACAGTCAACTAATTCACACGTACTGTTCATTGAACTTGAACAGACATGGCGTCGAAGCGAAAAATAACTAGTTTCTTTTTGCCCACAGATGGATTTAACAATACGAAAGATAAAGCAAAGTTAACTCACAATAACTGTTGAATAAAAAAAGACGAAATTAAATTATGTTTCCAGCAAAATTTGCGAGAAAGTTTTTGCTTTTGCGAGTTGGTATTAAAGCTGCTCGCAATGTTTTGCAAGGAGAAAAAAAAGTTAAATTCGAGCCCTGTAGACACTTCTTGAATAAAAAAAAAATGTGAAAAAAAATCAATTTTGATATTTTTAAACCATTTTGCTGTGGTAATGGGTCCGTTCGACGGACCTGTAGAAATGCCAAGAAAAGGACTGCATGAGTAAATACATGTAAGTCTGGTCTCTTGAGTATTTTATGGGTTCCTATAAAGGCTCGTTAGTTATGTTTGAAAAAGCTTATTGTACTTCAGGGTGCAACATCATTAAGCAATATGTGTGAATTTCGAGCAAGGCAGGCATTTTCCACAGGATTTAGTTTTTTACTCAATTTATTCTGCCCTAAATTGATTTCTTCTTTACTCCAGAGCTGAAACAAGCACACACAGATAACAATAGAAATGAAGGTTCAGGGGTGTATCATAATTGAAACTTCTGGCACACGGGTAATCCTTTTTGAAATTAGGACACATAGGTAACCTTTTTGGAAATTTGGGTACATGGTACCACTGTGCTTAAAGGCAGGGAACCGTTCTTTCAGAGGGGGACCATTTAGATTTCCCCTGTCTGTCCCTCTGTCCGTCCTTTTGAAATTTGTATAATGCATGACTCAAAAAGTATTGCTTCTAGAGTGAAGAAACTTTATGAACATATTATTATAGGCATGTGAGCTTGACTGATTTGATCTTTTTAATCTCCCGCCAAAGGCAGGGGGATATAGTTTTGCAATTGTCCGTCAGTCAGTCTGTCTGTTGGTCACAAACTTTTTAGGGCTATAGAAACTCAGAAACTATATATAAGATCTGGCACAAGTTGTCATATCATACCATATTTTATTAAACGAGTTCAGGAATTTTGTTAGTAAGCGTGCCTTTTGAGTTGCCCATGAATTAGCGTGTCTGGCCCATAACTATCATTTATGGTGAGACTTTAAAATCATTTGGCACGTTTGTTTACCATCATTGGACGGAGTGTCATGCGAAAGAATTACATCGATATCTCCAAGGTTAAGGTCACACTTTGAGTTGAAAAGTCAAAACTGGCCATAAATGAGCTTGTCCGGTCCATAACTATGTCGTTCATTGTGAGATTTTAAAATCATTTGGCACATATGTTCACCATTATTGGAGGGTGTGTCAGGCCAAAGAATTATGTTGATATCTCCAAGGTCAAGGTAACACTTTGAGTTTGAAGGTCAAAAATGGCCAGAAATGAGCTAGTCTGGGCCATAACTATGTCATTCATTATGAGATTTTAAAATTATTCGGTACATTTGTTCACAATCATTGGACGGTGTGTCATGAGAAAGAATTGCGTCGATATCTCCAAGGTCAAGGTCACACTTCAGGGCCCTCAATCTATCAAATCTGCCGCCGAATTTCGGCGGCAGTCCCCCACCTGAAAAGTATACTGTTTTCCCCTTTTGGGGGGAAAAAATCCCCCTAAAAAAAAAAAAAAAAATTTATTATTATTTTTTTTTTTAATAGAAAGATGTGTCTCATGATTATTATATCTCAATTCTCTTTTAATTTAATCTTTTCAAATATACTAAATTATGAAAAATGCATGTAGTGCAAACATGTACAAATGAAATAATGAGAGAGTAAGTAAAAAAATCCCCCAAAAAGGGAAACGCCGCGAAAATTCCCCCTCCTAAGGGCTGCGGACCCCTTCCCCCAAAGTAGTGTGAGGGCCCTGCACTTTGAGTTCAAAGGTCAAAAATGGCCATAAATGATCTTGTCTGGGCCATAACTATGTCATTCATTGTGAGATTTTAAAATTACTTGGTACATTTGTTCACAATCATTGGATGGTGTGTCATGCGCAAGAATTACGTCAATATCTTTAAGGTCAAAGTCACACTTGGAGTTCAAAAGTCAAAAATTGCCATAAATGAGCTTGTCCAGGCCATAACTATGTTATTCATTGTGAGATTATCCATTAATTTTGTTCACAGTCATTGGATGGCCTGTCATGCGAAAGAATTCAAGAGTTCAAAGGTCAAAATGGCCTGATTGGGTCTCTATTTTCAGCACAGGAATATGGTTCTCTATTTTTAGCACAAAAATATAGTCTTATATTTTCAGTACAAACATATGGTTCTCTATTTAAGTACATGGATATGCTTCTCAATTTTCAGTTCTAGAGTATGCATGGTTCTATATTTTCAGTACAAGCGTAAGCGAGGCTACAAGGATCGGCCCTATGTTCGTGTTCATGGCGAGGATACAGAGTGGTGTTGTCTAGATCTGGGTATGTGTAATAAACATATGAGGTACACTCTGGGAAAACAGGGCTTAATGCATGTGCATAATTTTCCAGATTAGCCTGAAAGCACAGGCTAAACAGGGACAATATTTTCTGCCTAGACTGGATTTTTGCTATTAAGAGACTTCCATTAAATGAAAAATACAAAAAGGAAGTGTTGTTCCTGATAAGCCTGTGGCAACATGGACCACCTTATGCTCATGTGTTAAGCCCTGGTTTACCAGAACGCAGCTCACGTTATATTCATGGCGTTTATTTTTTATTTGGGCCATGCTCTGTGAAAAGGGGGTTAAAGTATGTGCGTAAAGTGTTGTCCCAGATTAGCTTCCGCAGTTCGCAGAAAGTCTCTTCTTAGCAAAAATCCAGTTTAGGCAGTAAGTGTAGTCCCTGATTAGCACATGCTAATCTGGGACAAAATTTTACACACATGCATTTAACTCCTTTCCACAGAGCACGACCCATTTTGACCATTTCCTAACTCTCAGATTCTGGATATTTTCCTTAGAGTATTTGGAAATTTTGGCAGCCTTAAATGTCCTGAGTACATGAATTTCAGAATTCAAATATAAGTTGTGGTTTTTTTAGGTCATTTTTTTCTTTTTTAAAGTAAAATCAGTCACTTAAAGTGGTATACACTTAAATTGTTATTTCAATATGTTTATCTTAACTTGATGGTACTTACATCATGAAATTCCCAGAACTTCCATGTTTTATTTTTTTTATTTTACGGATGCATTAAAACCCTACTCCACAAATACATTGCAGTTATAGTTTCTACTGGACATATTAGCAACCAAATCATTTTATTTTAAAATGAAGGTTTTAGTCAGTTAGATATCAGACAGACAGGTTTACAGATGATTTTATTGGCAAATGTGATTGAAGTAGTTTTGCATACCGGTAGTTCAATTTGTGAGATTTTTTTACCGGTCTTTGTCCGTCGTCCGTCCGTCCATCCATCCGTTAACATTTGTTCGTAAACACTCTAGAGGCCACTTTTATAGTCTGATCTTCATGAAACTTGGTCAGAAGCTTCGTCCCAATAAAATCTCGGTCGAGTTCGAAACTGGGTCTTGCCGGGTCAAAAACTAGGTCACTAGGTCAAAAAAAAGAAAAAACTTGTAAACACTGTAGAAGTCACATTTCATGCCCAATCTTCATGTAACTTTGTCAAAATGTTTGTCTTAATGATATGTTGGCTGAGTTTAAAAGTGGTTCCGGTTCGTTGAAAAACATGGCCGCTAGTGGGCGGGGCAGTTTTCCTTATTTGGCTATAGAGAAACCTTGTAAACATTCTGGAAGTCACACTTTTTGCCCAATTATCATGAAAGTTAATCAAAACATTGGTTTTATTGATTTCTCGGACGAGTTCGGAAATGGTCCAAATCTGTGAAAAAACATGGCCGCAAGTGGGGGGGGGCATTTTTCTCTATGTGTATATAGTGAAAACATGTCAACACTCTAGAAGTCACATTTTTGGCCCAATTTTCGTGAAATTTTGTCAGAACTTTTGTTTCCTAGATACGTGAGTTAAGTTTGAAAATGGTTCCGGTCCGTTGAAAAACATGGTTGCCAGCGGGACGGCTCAGTTTTCCTTATATTTATATAGTAAAAAGGCTTGTAAACAATCATGAATTAAGGTCATGTAACATGCGAGACAACTCTTCTAAATATTGCATTTAAGTTTACAGTAGTTACTCCCCTTTGATTATTAATGTTTTCATAATAATACAGCGTAGATTTGTGTATCATTTATGTGTTAATTGTTATTCGAGGTTGGATGTTTTTAAGCTCACCTGATTGCTCAGGGGAGCTTTTGTGACCGGTGTTTGTCCGTCATCCGTCCGTCCGTCGTCCGTCCACATTTGTTCGTAAACACTCTAGAGGCCATATTTATCTTCCGATCTTCATGAAACTTGGTCAGAAGATTTGTCCCAATGATATCTCGATCGAGTTTGAAACTGGGTCATGCTGGGTCAAAAACTAGGTCACTAGGTCAAAAAAAAAGAAAAAGCTTGTAAACACTGTAGAAGTCACATTTAATGCCCAATCTTCATGTAATTTTGTCCAAATGTCTGTCTTAATGATATGTTGGTTGAGTTCAAAAGTGGTTCCGGTCCGTTGAAAAACATGGCAGCCAGTGGGCAGGGCAGTTTTCCTTACATGACTATAGAGAAACCTTGTAAACACTCTAGAAGTCACAATTTTGGCCCAATCATCATGAAAGTTAATCAAAACATTGGTTTTATTGATATGTTGGACGAGTTCGAAAATGGTCCAGATCGGTGAAAAAACATGCCGCCAGTGGGCGGGGCATTTTTCACTATATGTTTGTAGTGAAAACATGTGAACACTCTAGAAGTCACATTTTTTGCCCAATTTTCATGAAATTTGGTCAGAACATTTGTTTCCTTGATACGAGAGTTGAGTTGGAAAATGCTTCCTGTCAGTTGAATAACATGTCTGCCGAGGGGGCTTGGGGGCAGTTTTCTTATATTTATATAGTAAAAGAAAGCTTGTGAACACTCTAGAAGTCACATTTTTTGCCCAATCATCATGAAACTTGGTGAAAAGATTGGTTTTATATATATCTCAGATGAGTTTGCAAAAGGTCCCGATGGGTCAATAAACATGGCTGCCAGGGGGGTGGGGCAGTTTTCCTTATTTGACTATATAGAGAAACCTTGTGATCGAACACTATGGAAGTCACATATTTTGCTTAATCATCGTGAAACTTAGTCAATACATTGGTTTTATTGATTTCTTGGACTAGTTGGAAAATGGCTCAGATCGGTGAAACACACTTTTTAGCTCACCTGATTGCTCAGGTGAGGTTTTAGGATTGGTCTTTGTCCGCTGTCCGTCCACATTTGGTTTGTAAACACTCTAGCATTCACATTTCTCAAGCATTCTTTATCAAAGTTGCTGAAAGATCTCAGTCAAGTTTGATGATAGGTCACCATTTCAAATCTTACAAAAACAAAAACACTCCCTACATGTACGCCAGAGTTTTGGTTCAATAATGATGAAACTTGACCAGGATGTTTGTCTGGTCAATATCTAGGTCAAGTTTGCCATTAGGTAAAGATTGAATGAACCGACTCCTCTCAGGTGAGCGAACTAGGGCCATCTTGGCCCTCTTGTTTCGATTAGAGCTTGAAGTAATGTTCAAGAACGTGTAAACCTGATATATTTTATCAAATGAATCATTCTTTTTTATAAATGTACAAAATTCCTAGACATTTCTTGTAGCTGTTTATTAAAAGATTCATCAAACAAATGTTCTGTTGTGATATTAGTCAGAAAACTTTCTATAAACTCATTTCTTTGTTGTTTTTTATTCAAAATATCTTTATTTCTAAAGATATACATGTGATATTGACAATATTAATTCTTAATTTCCCAGTTTTATTTTCTTCAGGAAACATTGTTCTCCACATGTTCATGCCAGATGTGCGTGAAAAATATGACCTTGAAACCCTGTGGACTGTTGGACCGAAATTTGACCCGAAATGTGTGGAGGAAGCAGACCCGTATACATTCTCTGAGGAAGAATTGCCATGGTTACGAGACCTTGAGAGTAAAAATGAGCAACAGTTGGAGGGAAATAATGAGCAACATTTGAAGGAACAAATGATCAAAGTTGGAAGGAAAAAGGAGCAACATTTGGAGGAAAATCTGAGCAACGTTGGAATGAAAAATGAGGGACATTTGGAAGAGAAAATTAGCAACATTAGAAGAAAAAAACGAGCAACATACGGAGGAAAAAATAAGCAACTTTCAGAGGGAAAAAGTGGATGATAAACACAACATTGATTCACTGTTCTATTGCTGAACATTAAACCATGTATGTATCATTATGTAATTGTGAGGGAACTTATTATATATGGAGCTGCATTCTGAGTAAACTGGGCTCAAAACATATTTGTAAAATGTTGTCCCAGATTAGCCTGTCCAGTTTGCACAGCCTGATCAGGACAATACCATCGCTTTTATGAACTTTTTTATTTTAATGATGTCTCTTCTAAATGAAAACCTAGTGTGATCTCTTCTTAAAGAAAAAATTCATTATAATCAGAATGTGCTGTCCCTGATAAGCCCATGCGAAATGCACTTGATAATATGGAAGGACACTGACACTGTGCACACATGCATTAAGCCCCATTTTTTTAGAGCAAGAGTCATATACAAACGTATATATGTTTGTGTGTGTGTGTGTTTTACATACCATTTTTTAACCGGTAACTTTCAAACTCTATGTGCGTAAATTACAGACTTCTATTAAGTCTAACATTCATACTCCTTTGTGTTTGTGCATATGCTGCATGATATAATGATGACTTAATTGTAACTTTTTATATTCTTTTATCTATGAAACCCATTTTTTTTGTAAAACGAAAAACTAATGTATTAATCCTTACAGTACTTGTAACATTGATGCATAAAGGCCAGTGTACGTTTAATAGTGTCTAGCTATACATGCTTTTCAAACTTTTTTAAAATTGTGATAAAAGTGAAAAAATACCTGACCACTTACTGATCATGTGATGCCCTTCATTGCTGTATACAAGTAAGCAGCTGTTTGTCATGTATTGCAGCCTGGTAAATAAATACATAAATTAGTATCATGTTCTTCTGTTACTGCTTTACATTTATTAATTTAAAATATTGATTGAGTTTAGCTTATAACTAGATAGGCCATATAAAACAGGAATTGTTCAAATACCTTTCATGAAATACAATATAGATCGTTAAAATTAGATTATTTTTGTTAAATTAGAAATTAGAACACTGAACTGTTGATGTATATCTTTTCCAAATTAAAATTTAATACCACTGTGACTTGAGTTTAAATCTTTTTGGCATAAAAGACTCAAAAAGCACACTTTTTCTTTCACATTTTATTGAAATATCTCTTAAGCTACATGTATGTTTATTAGCCATTCAAATTATGTTCCATTAAAGGGAGCAAATTTGTACCAAACCAAACAAAGTAGTCCCAAATATCAGGTGAACTGACATGAATTTTCTTCCTTGAACAAACTACATATTCACTATAAGGCATATTAACATGTGTCAAACCTATATAATCATGACCTACATATTAGTTATTAAAAATGGATCATCGTTAAAATTATCTTTTTTTTAAATATATCACAGAAAGTTTCAGCATTACTTTTATAGAAAAAAATCCAATAGGACAATTATCTATGCACGCTTGTCCAGGCATATCTGTTGTGGTATAATGTTCAGTTGCTGCGAATTTACAAATACAATGTGTTTATTGTCCCCTACCGGTTTCACCGGAGGAGACTTATGGTTTGCGCTCTGTCTGTCTGTCGGTCAGTCACACTTTTCTGGATCCTGCGATAACTTTAAAAAGTTCTTAATATTTTTTTTTCATGAAACTTGAAACATGGATAGATGGCAATATGGACATTATGCACGTAATTTTATTTTGTTCCTATGTCAAAGTTTCTGGTTGCTATGGCAAAAAATAGACTAGAAATACTGCTGAAAATGGTGGTTTTCTGGATCCTGCGATAACTTTAAAGTTCTTCATATTTTTTCATGAAACTTGAAACATGGATAGATTGCAATATGGACATTATGTACGTCATTTCATTTTGTTCCTACGTAAAAAATTCTGGTTGCTATGGCAACAAATATAAAAAAATCTGACAATGGCGTAATTTCTGACAATGGTGGAGCTGGTACGGGACATATATTGCTTGGCAATAGTCTTGTAACCTGGCAAAATAATGATACGGGTTCTTTTTTTTTTACCTTTCCTTATTTAAACTCAAAACTGTTGTCTCCAATGAGGATATTTTTTCATTGCCATTTGGAATGGAAGAATCAAACTCACAATCTAGTTTCTCTGAAGGGTACTTACCCCTCTGAAGGGAACTTACCCTTCTTGAAAGCATAGTTAATGTGGATTAAATGCTGCGGTATAATCATCATATTTTTGTGAATGTCATGAGCATTTATTACAGATGAAATTGCAGAAAAAATCACTGTACTGAAAGAAGTTTATTTTTCTACATTTTTCATGCATTAATACATGAACATGTTAGTGCATTTCAAGTGTATTTCTTCTTTAAACAAGATGTGTTTGTGAAACACAATGTCCCCCTATATGATGTTTGACCTTGTAGGATGACCTTGACCTTGTGAAGGATGACCTTGACCTTGACTTTTCACCTCTCAAAATGTGCAGCTCCATGAGATACACATGCATGCCAAATATCAAGTTGCTATCTTCAATATTGCAAAAGTATTCATAAAATAAGCGATTTGGGCCACATATATTTGACCTCTGACCTTGAAGGATGACCTTGACCTTTCACCACTCAAAATGTGCAGCTCCATGAGATGCACATGCATGCCAAATATCAAGTTGCTATCTTCAATATTGCAAAAGTACTTATAAAATAAGCGATTTGGGCCACATATATTTGACCTCTGACCTTGAAGGATTACCTTGACCTTTCACCACTCAAAATGTGCAGCTCCATGAGATACACATGCATGCCAAATATCAAGTTGCTATCTTCAATATTGCAAAAGTATTCATAAAATGAGCGATTTTGGCCACATATATTTGACCTCTGACCTTGAAGGATGACCTTGACCTTTCACCACTCAAAATGTGCAGCTTCATGAGATACACGTGCATGCCAAATATGAAGTTGCTATCTTCAATATAGCAAAAGTTATTGCAAAATGTTAAAGTTGGCGCAAACAGACCAACAGACAGACCAACAGACAGGGCAAAAACAATATGTCCCCCTCTACTATAGTGGGGGACACAAAAAGTACACTTCACCATAAAATATGTACTCTTTTAAGTGTATTTATTCACTTTATGTAAAAATGCACTGAAAAATATAGTGTATTAAATGGGCATTTAATGTGCATTAAATACTTAATAGCCCATACTGAGGCACATTAAGTTACTTTTAGTAGATTAATAGCTGTGAAAGCAACCCAGCTAGCTCACTTGATAGATCACTTGCACACAGACAGAAGTCCTTTTTCAGGCTGCAGAATCAACGGGGTTCACAGGGGTTTACACTAAGGCTGGACAGAATGTTAACACACGTTAAGATCTTTATTTTTGCAAATATTTAAAGTTATTGAAATACATCAGCACAAATCTTGAGTGCATACAAGACAGTTTTTTCTTGCAGTTTGTGCTAATATTTTAAGATTTTAGAATAAATCATTGAATGCGTCTAAAATCGACGCCAAAATTTCACGTTGTGTGCAGCATCACGCGTTAAACATCAAATTTTTGGCAAGAACATGGGCTTATTAAATAAGGTAATTCTGATTCAGATTATTCTGATGTAGTTCACTTTGCCATAAGCATCATTACAAACTGTCTTCAATGCACTACTTAAACTTCTTAAGAAAAAATGTTTTAAAGTATTTGAAGAAAAGCACCACATACCGGTGTGTTTACATCCATAAACATTAAATTGTGAACCCCACAAAGTCAGTGAACTTGCACCACACTTTTTTATGAACCACGTATTTTTTCAGCAGTTTTCTTAACAAAAATAATTTAAAACGAGACATGTCATTTAAAAATGTTGTTATTGTAAAACAAACAACACAATATATGATAATCATTTTTATTTTCATGTTAAAAATCAGAGAAAATACAAAATACTTTATATTATTCCCGCAGTATATGGGCATATAATACATCATAAAATGTTATTTGTCTAGTATATTTAGTATACATATAAAACACTACGCATGAGGCTATATAGATTGTAATGATGATGATGAACAATGTAAATGATGATGATGACAGTGATGAAGATAAGGTGAATGAACAAAATACATGTAATATCTTGCAAAGTATCTCTTTCATATCACAAATATTATATGCAAACGGTATTTGTTTGTCAATATCAACACAAATATTTCGCTACATGGTTATCTCCCATTTACATCAGTGAAACAGCTTGAGAAATTATTTCCATCAAGTCAGTGCATATGTACTTGTGTTACATGAGATTTAAAAAATGTTATTTTCACCATCATCGAAAAATAACCTTTTTTTTGCAATGCCGATTTCACTACTTCCAAATGTCTCAAAACAAAAAATAATTAAATGTATTTGTGCACAATAATTTTTTTTTTGTTTCACTGCAATCTGTATTGGTAACTTTATAAAATGTTTTATACTTCCTAGTTAAAAATATAATTTTGTCCTATAACGTTTTGCCATTTACATACAACCTTTAAAGCATAAATATGGTAGACATTGTTCTGAACACTAAAGACATCAGAGCATTTAACACTGTTAGTCTAACACAGAACCCAATCTCACCATAATTTATGAATGTTGTCCATATTTTTTAAAAATCACGTTCATTTATGAGAGGGCAACTTAATTTTACTCATAAAACACTATGAAAACAAATTTTAATAGTGTCAAGTCTGGAGCCTTTTAATTAATTAGTAATTACAAAAGACAGGAAAACAATTACGTGAAAACTGATACAAATTGTAAAATGACTAAAATATAAAAGCAACATCAGATTTGCATGTCAACAGTGCATCAAGGCAAAGTACAGTTTGGTCACAGCGATTTAAATAAGTTAAGCAATAAGAATCTAAGCGAAAATGGCATTAAAGGGAAACATGATTTCTTACATTTCAAGGTTTTCTTGACAAAAAAATGGCATTTCATGATTCAGAATGATAAATATGATGCAAACAGGGGAACAAGGTATAATGTGAGTTATGAAAACGAGTTTAACAATTCATCTTTAACAAAAATACTATCAACTCCGTATACATCTGTATAAGTCTATTATCTACAATCAGATAACAAGTGACTTATGTACATGTATAAATGTATGTACACTATTTTACATATCAATCAAGTTTTAACAAGTTGACTAAATGTCAAAAATAAACACGATTCTAACCCATATCATAAAACAAAACAACATTTTAGCCAGTGATAAATATAAAACATCATAACATCTACCATATTGTAATGTGTTAATTAAACATACTAAATAATACATAATTATGCAGCTTACACCCCGTTTTGTAAGACAATGTCACGCCCTCCCTAAATAGCTATCTCCTATAATAAAATAAATTAATTTTGCACACATTCATGTTATTAATTAAATTAATTCAAAAGAAATTCTATACATTAACAAACTTGCTTAACTTTTTTGTAAATAAAAAAAACCGAAAATTAGGAATAAGATAAATAGATTTTGCACTTACAAGAGCATTAGCTTTAGTACTTTTTTGCATTTTATTCAAAATATATTGAGAATCCTTTCCTGCCACTACATACATGTTTTACTGTTCATAAAAACAAAGGCAAACATAAATATCCTCACTTCCCAGTGATAATATATATACATGTCCTAAACAGATAACTTTTAAATACAAAACATAACAAGTGCATACTCCTAAACAAATTCACAAATCCACTTAAGTAATAGTTATATACATGTACATGTAGCCATTTTGGGAAATCAACTGCCCATACATGAGAATTATATAGTGTTGTTGTTTTCACTTTTTGGGAATAGGACCAGGACAATTTATTGCGAAAAATTAAGCCTTCAATTTAAACAGCCTGAAGTATATGTAAACTATATACCTGTACATGCATGTATTCCAAAAATACGTGGCATTTTCTCACCTTTTGAAGTGCATTTTGTACTCTTTCACAACCACAGGACAAATCGTCTGCTACTACATCAATTTTTAATTTTCACTACCATAAAAGGGAGGGCACTTTAGTCTCATGTTTTAAACCTGACAAAGCAATACATTATGGCAACATTTTGATGACAAATAAAGCAGTTTTTATTGAATTTCAACATTATTATGATTCAACCACAGCTTGATTATACTTTGTGCAAAAGAAATTAGAACCATATTCCACTTGTTTGTACTCAGTTTAGGAACATAACTTTGCATTATATACATGAATGAGTACTTTAAAACTCTTAATTTGGTTCCTGTAGCCAATTGTATAAATCTGGATATCTCCTATTCAGCTGATAACTGTTGGTTATCTTCAATTTTATGGAAAAAAAAAAAATTGTTGGTGATTGCATAAAAAATAGATCTCAGACAAGTTGCACGTTTTGGTTAAGATTTGGATAAGTTAGCAAAGGTACAGTACAGGCAATGTGTACTTTGACAAAAACGCGTGACGGCGGTGTTCAATTTTCCCGATGGGTGACATTTCGCGGGGGTGGACACGCTACTGACCGCGGTGTTCGGCGAACACCCGAAATCGCCGTGATTGCACGCTATCGTTAACCGGAACACCCGTGATCACCGCGATGTTGCGCAGCCACCGTAAACACCTGTCTGCGAGGGTCATTCACACGTTTTAAATGTACATGTACATGTACAAAATAAAATCATATACTTCATGTACATGTAGATATTATGTGCACATTTTTTATGTGTACTTTAACTCGGGCAGTACGTTAAGTCGGAAACTAAAACTAAGCGTTTAGATAATCAATACGATTAACTTTTATGGTGTTAATCAATGCAATTCCCCTTTTTGTTTTCACAAAATTGGGTTTAATTTTTCCCGATTTCCAGAAAATGACTTGTACATGTTGCATGAAATCTAAATATAGCGTGTTACAGCGTGTTTGATTTTTATTTTATTCAGACGAAATGTCAATTCCAAATCATTCGCGAGCTACCCCGGTACTTGAGAAGAAATTCACTACGAAACTTTAAATCGAAATTAAAAGATCCCAATGTTGTCTGCGCTACGAAGATTTTGTGTCAAAAATAAATACACCCACGCCAATTTTCGCGCGCTATTTATGGTTCAGAACAAAGAAAATGAAAATATCATAGGCATATATACATGTATTTATTTGTGGCTACAATTTGTAACAGAACATGAACTCTACACAACGCGCACACTAGGCGTCAGGTGATTTATGAATGTTGGAATACACCTGTTCTGATTTGGCGCTTATTTCATCAAATCTTTAAATAGAAACATATGCAGAAATTCATTTGATAGTTTAGAGATATGGCGAACGTTTGTGATTTTTGCATTTTTATCACACTTTTATCGTCAACATTGACCAGAATTTGCATGAAATCGTAAATCTCGGGATTATCGGGTAATGGACAGAGACGGGAATTTTTGCATGTATGCGGTAATCGATTGTGATTGTTTGTAATCGTTGTTAATTTTTTAGACACCAAATGACACCTGCAACATTCAAATGCACGGTAGATTCTTTCTGCAAATTGCTACCGACCTATGTTTATGTTCAATTATTTTATTTCTAGCGAACACGATGAACACTGCCGTAGATATTATGGGTCCGCGGTGATTTGCGGTGTCCACCTTATGGAAAACGGCCCCCGCGAATATTTGATCTGAACACACATCGCGGAGGTCGTTTGGTAAGCGAACACAGTAAAATGAACACCAAAACGAGTGGCGTTTGTCAAAGTACTCGTTGCCTGTACTGTAATTGACTTAGGTTATCTTTATTGGAATTTTGGATTGGCTTAACCCTTTGCTACTTAGATATGTATTATTACGCATTTGTAGTCCCTTAGAAAGTTTAATGTAATAAAAGACCTTTGTTACTAGATTGAAGTTTTTAAGGCTTCATCTCCAACTCTAAGATACTGATGAGCAGCAAACAGCATAAAACCTAAACAGACTGCGAGTTACTCGCAGGCTGTTCTGGTTTTATGCTGTTTGCACATAGCCATTTTCACTTTGCCTCTAAGTGGGACAGGGTTAAGTGATCCGTCTCTATACAATTGACTACAGGTCAATAGTAAGCTCAGAAAGTATCAGTTTTGAATACTTCATCTAGAACCACTGGGTTAAATGTTATCGCAAGGCCCTGATTTCTAACATAATTTTTAAGCCTGGTTTAAATTAACTGCCTTAAGTCCCTTATTCAAGTAATTAATATTACTTTGTTAAAGTAAAGGTTTTTATACAAAGCAGTATTTTGTCGTTTATTTCATATACACTTTTCATTTAAAGATTTGAGTGGTTGTATCAAAATTAATAATATAACTACACGATATTCCATATGAAACAGGTGAGCTAAAGCCAATCCAGATAAAACAGGCTTAAGAATTGTCCAGCAACCAGGTCTGACCTTACAGCTTGAAATGTTTTATACACTTAAAAACATAGAAATGCAGCTTATGATAGAAATGTAAAAGAATGTCACATGCATAAAATCATTAAAAAAATATTTAAAATTTGCGAGCATAAAATAAACAAAAGTTTGGCCCTATAATTTTCCCACGTGAAGCTTTTGAAAGCAATTAAGGATCCTCAGACATGACTGAGTTTGAATAAGTACAATGTATTAAAATATTTACATAAACAAATCTGTATACTCAACATATTTTTAAAAAAACTTGTAGAAAAAACAATTTTATCAATTGTGTGCATTGTTAACTAGCAAATTTCTGAGCAAAAATTGTTCCTACATGTTGTGTCAAGCTGTATCATTTTACCAATGTTATCCTTAAGCAGAATTGGTATTTACCATAGCAAATAACCATTTGATAATTTAAGCACACACTTAGTATGTTATGAAGATTCAGTTTTTTGCAGTGGACAAAATACATAATGATTGTCTTTTAGCATAAAGAAAGTAACAGGACAAGATATAAGGCAAAGTTCACAAGATAACATCATTTACACTGGCTTAAATCAAGCTGCACACCATTTAAGCTAATTGCATAAAATAAGAAATCTTAAAAAAGAATTATTATATATTTTGGGTATTTCCAATGTTTAACAAGGATCAGTAATCTTGAAAACATGAACATCAAACACAGATTATTCAATACAGGCTATTAAAACCATGGTCTTCATGTTTTTTTACCAAAGTGCATATTTAATTATTATGGACAAACCAAGTTTTCACTATTAAAATTGTTAAGAGGTCATACTTAAGATGTATGCAAATTCAATAAATTCATTGATTCATTCTTAAGGAATACTGACAAAACCAGGTAATGTACAAATACATAAAATTACCAGCATAAATAAAATTCTTAAAGAAGTGTATTGCTCAAACTACGTTCAATAATCTTTACATGCTCAAAGTGCAAATGTGTAAGTATTCTTGACACAAAATGTTGTTTGTATAATATTGCATTGTACATTGTATTGGTACCTTGCCTTAAACACAAGACTAGAGGGTGTTGATAAGAATTCCTCTACTGATAATGTTGCTGAAGTTTCTGTATTTACTGTGGCTTGATTGGTCATTGTCAGCTTGGGTACTTTTTAAATGTAACCCAGTTACTCTCAAGTATAATTAAATTTTCCCTAAGTTTGGAAAATATACTAAAACGTACCCGGCAAATTTAGACTGTACGCAAGTTTTATTCCCTCCCAAAATCCGATGTTGTAAAACGCGGTAGGGAATACGAAAGAAAACTCTTTGAACAAATCCTACCTCAATATTCATTTTTGAATACGAGTTTCTATGATAAAGAGGCCATTTTATAAATATTTACATAAATATGAACATAATTCATTTGAAAAAAAAGCCAAACCTATTTATTGTTACAATTCACGAGAACATTTAAGTAAACTTAAGAGTATCCAGGGTACATTTTAGTAGTACTTGAGCTGATCAGGACTATTCAAGCTTTACTAAATTACTGTGGCGCAGATGAATTGTGTCTTGCTCTGAGAAAATTGGGCTTAATGCATGTGAGTAAAGTGTCGTCCCACAGGCTAATCAGGGACGACACTGTCCACTTTTATGGTATTTTTCGTTTAAAGGAAGTCTCTTCTACACAAAAATACGGATAAGGCGCAAAGTGTTGTCCCTGATTAGCCTGTGCGAACTGCACAGGCTAATCTGGGACGACACTTTACGCACATGCATTAAGCCCAATTTTCTCAGAACAAGACACAATTGTTTCCAACTTGTTACCCCGAGCAGCGTTACAACTTTTACTTAATGTTTGCCCTGAAAGCAAAAGCTCATAAGACAGGCATATAGAATAACATAGATTTCATTCAATAAAATAAGCACATTTTATACAGTCACTTATTTTACAAATCAGGTGCATGTATATATGTACAGTATAAATAGTATATAATAACGGCCAATATTCATGAAACTTTTTCGTGAAAAATTGAGATTTTCAAACATTTGTTACATTTCTTATTTCAGAGTATCTTTAATGTCATCATAGACAAACAGTTCAAGTCTTTTTTTCTACTTTGTAAAATTTCACTCTACTTCATGTGAATTGGCAGAAGTACAGAAGAAATAGATTCGCATATCTAGATTTCTTTGTGTCTGAGCTTGTTGGATTTTTTCGCCATTTTTTAACAGAATTTCTTCTTTTTAGGTGCACTTTTAATTTAAATTACAACAAAAAGTTTCATGAAATTTGACCGTTAATACGTTATTGAGCATATGTGTAACAGTAAGTTACATCGCATGACGCAACAGTCTCATAGACTTTGCATACGTGTAAAATGCGGTTTTATAAGTGACAGCATGTAAGATGTCAAACACACGACAGGTGAGCTGTACATAGCCTCAAACGATCACTGAAGCCCGTAGTCATCAACCCATTCTTAGACTTAACCCATTTATGCCTAGTGAACTCTGCCATCCTTCTGAATATGATCAATTTATTTCCAAAATTAGGGATGTCTAGTATATTTATTTCTACATTTAGAATATTTCTTACAGAAATTCCTTTAAGCAAACAGCGCAGACCCTCATCTACGCCGTTTGCCAGACCTTTAGTCTAGACGCTAGGCATAAATGGGTTAAGTATAAAGAATAGACTTAAAATCAAGAAATCTTAATTCACAGTTCAGTTATTGTTTATCTTAACATTTCCTCAATTGAAAAAAGTGTAAATTTTTCCCATAATAGAACCTAAACATTTTCAGAATAGAAGGTACTCATCCGCCCCCCTCAAACAAAAATATTATTGTTGTTAGAATAGTTAACAATGAGTTAACCTCCCATCCAGCTCTATAAGTAAAACCTTAGTGAACATAATGCTGAAAACACTAATATACTCAATTTTGAAGAATTTGTTACCAAAACAACTAACAACAATAATTTCCGAATATGGGTAAAAACGCTTCCATTTTTCAAATCCAAAACACAAAGATGCAGGTTATCAAAGGATTTTATGTCAAAGCGCCAAGTAAAACTCCACAATGGAGAAAATTTAGAGCATTCCAGTTTAATTAATAATCTTTATTCTTATAAATCCTTTTAAAGTCTAAGAATTGGTAGGTGAACATGGGCCATGTTGTAACGATTGATATACATGCACATATAAGCTCATTTAAATTCAAAGAAAATGTCTCAAAGCAAATGTAAATATAATACATATATGAATAATCTGTATGTATTGCATGTCTTTGCATGCACATGCATAAACTCATTATTGTATTTTTTGTTTTATTCTACTTTAACAAATCTCCATAGTTGTCTCTTTTCTTTTAAAATTTTATTATGATATTTTGCTGAAAGATGTGCAATTTACACTCTTTTATAATTTGTTTGTTGTAACAATAACAAGTCAGACAATAAAAATCTGAAACTGCATTCTACTACTTCCTAATCAATTTTACTTATTTTTACATACATCGCAGCAAATAACCTGCTTTCAACAAGACATCAACCACAATTTCTACCGAAGTTGCAGTCTGTTTTCCAAGCTAACGATGCTAATAACCAGAACTGCCCTGTCCTCTTAGACAAGCCGAGTTCTTTATTAGCTTCGCCTTATTCCAGTGTAGCCTGCAAGGCAAGTTAAATCAACTCTGTCTTCTTCAAGATATTTTTCTTCTAACAAACATAAAACGGCCGATATCAATAAAATAATTATTGTAGAATTTTCCCTACATTTTCCACAAAAATGACAAATGAATAAGAACATGAAAAATCAAATTTCAGTTCACAATTCAGCTTTTGTTCTTATTTAGAAACATAGCAATCTGTTAATTACTATCAGCAACAACGCAGATGTGTTATTATATGGTGACAGGTGACATATATAAATGATCCAATAAGATCCGAGGAATAACTCCGTCAATATGGGGTGTTCCAGTTAAAAACGATGGTCAACTTCCCACTTAATAATCCTCGACTGACCTCGATGTCATTAAGGCTACACACCACTACACTATACCCGTAGGTTACAATCCACTATATACTAGGAGGAGTCAGTACTGCTAGTGTTTCGTAGCACAGAATACACATCGTCCACTTTGGCGAGACCCTCGAAAAACGGTATCAAGTCCAGTAACTCTGTGTCCTGCATGTCATCGAACCACGACTGACACGGTACCTGTCAAATACAGTCCAGTTTAGTTTATATGCATTCATATTAGCTTCATTGAATCAAAAGCCCAAGACTAATTGAAACACTCTTGAGTCATTTTCCGAGGTAGAACCAATGCTTGGTATCTTTGGGTGGAGATCTAAAGAACGTCCCCACAGTGGGGATCAAACACCATATACTCTACAACATGGCACATGTAAAATACAGCCTAAAGTAATTTCCATTTGGCTACAACTTTTTTTACATAAAACCACATAAAACAGCTAAAATGTGAATAATGTGTATGTTATGCAGTAAATTTGGCCAAACAAAGTCTTGAGCCAGTAAAACCATGAGAAATTCTGAGTCTCAGATGTACATGCATATTGATGACCTTGTTACCTTTCCTGCTCATTTGAAAGAATACAGGAATTTAAACTTGCTTGGATAAACTGCATGTTTGTACGTGTGAAAAGCTGTGTTGAATCATTGATATAAGGACAAATGGAATATTTCATAATTTTACTATATACATTGTAATTGAAGAGATATGTAAGAACCATTTTCCATCTATGATTTCCATCATTGATCTTTTTCCTGGAGGACAAAACAAATACATGAAATAACATTGTGTGTGGTTATCTGACAAATTGACCACTTATTTATTATGGCCATAAGTTATTACCTTTATCATGCTGGAGATTAGGTATGTATATGGCACATTTGTCTAATTTAGCTGCATATCTGATAAGCTGCACAACACTTAGGGGAATTATACGCAATTATATAGCACTTACCATTGCCCTGTTCCCAGTACTTTGGTATTATGACCAGTAACAAATGTTCCAATACGGGGTTGTGTTTATTTTATCAATAACATTAAGAAAGCGCAACAGCATGATAACAATAACTTACCTAACATGTAAACAAGAACCAGCTTGGTGTGATAAATACTGTAGATTCAATGTCTTTCATTGACATGAAATTTACTAGATACATAAATCTGGAACTTTCATTTGATTGTAAATTCATGGATTTTTTAAATAATGTCTGATATAAGACTTCCATCTTTGACATGCCTTGGGCATTTTATGTTGATGTTTAGAGGACCAAGCAAAATACACAAAAAATAACTTCCAACAAATAATTCCGATTGTACAGTACTTACAGCATTATCTGGATGGAAGATATAGGAGGCTGGCGAGTTATCAATGATAATCACTTGACTTAGTTCCCGACCAAGTCTACTCAAGTCCTAAAACATAAAACATGACACTTTTTCATCTGCGAAAAGGTTAAATGCAAAATTTAATAACATTGTCTGACCTAAATTTTGTTCAACCTTTGAGTAAACTTTCTAAGCCAAGGCTTCCTTATCATTGTTTTTCTTTTCTTTCAAATTTGGGTCTGGTAGGGGTTCCATTTCCAAAGGAAAAAAATAAATTAAATTCCTAATTAAAGCATTCCAAAATAAGCTTTTTTTTTATAAGTCTAAACATGTCATTCATTTCAAAATCCAGATCCATAAGTTGAACCGTTGAAAATATAATATCGAAATGACTTTTATTATCAATTATAAAGTGTTTGTAAGCATAAAACCCACAACCTTAATTTCCCAATTTTAGTCAAAAAGACGCGGTATTTCTCAATCGAAAGGGACCTGGCCCCATTCCCAAAATGGTGAAAAAACCACTGCTTATTACGCCCTTCATACATTTATTTTAGCTTATCACCAAATGTTATAAATGAGTCAATCTGGGAAAACCAGGCTTATAGCATGTGCGTAACGTTTTTGTCTCAGATTAGCTAAAACATGTGCGTTAAGACACTTTCAGATTATACTAGATTTTTGAAACAAGAGGGCCTGAAACCCCTAAGTCGCTCACCTGAGATTCGAAGGAACTAACCTGTTCTGTGCAGCCTAAGATGTCATTAGAACAAAATGTTCTTACCAACTTTCATGAATAGTGAACACCCTGGCAGCCACGTTTTTCAACAGACCGGAACCATTTTCATACACATCCAAGATATCATTTAAACAAACATACTGACAAAGTTTCATGAAGATTCATAAGTCCATATAAGGAAAAATGCCCCGCCCACTGGTGGCCATGTTTTTCAAGCAACTGGAACCATTTTCGAACTTGTCCAAAATATCATTGGGACAAATCTTCTGACAGTTTCATGATGTCTGATTGTACAATAAATACGGCTTCTAGAGTGTTAATAAGGTTTAACTATAGCTATACATGTATAAGGAAAAATGCCACGCCCCTATGGCGGACATGTTTATCCACCAACCGGAACCATTTTCGACCTCATCCAAGATATCATTGGGACAAATCATCTGACGAAGTTTCATGATGAGCGGAAAATAAATGTGGCCTCTAGAGTGTAAACAAGGTTTTACTATAGCCACATAAGGAAAAATGCCCCGCCCCGTGGTGGCGATGTTATTCAACCAACCGGCATTATTTGTTTAATTGTTCAAGATATTATTGAGATTAATCGTTTGACCAAGTTTCATGAAGATCGGACAATAAATGTGGCCCCAAGAGTGTTTACAAGATTTTCCTATTGCCATATATAGCCATATTAGGAAAAATGCCCCGCCCCTTGGCAGCCATGTTTTTCAAGCAACCCAAACCATTTTCGAACTCGTCCAAGATATCATTATGACAAATCTTCTGACCAAGTTTCATTAAGATCGGAAAATAAACCAGGCCTCCAGAGTGTTAACAAGGTTTTACTATAGCCATATTAGGAAAAATGCCCCGCCCCCTGGCGGCCATGTTTTTCAACCAACCGGCATCATTTTTTAACTTGTCCAAGATATTATTGGGATGAATCTTTTGACCAACTTTAATGAAGATCCGACAATAAATGTGGTCTCTACAGTGTTAACAAGATTTTACTATAGCCATATATAGCCATATAAGGAAAAATGCCCCGCTCCTTGGCAGCCATGTTTTTAAAGCAAACATAACCATTTTCGAACTCATCCAAGATATCATTCAGACCAATCTTCTGACCAAATTTCATGAAGATTGGACAATAAATGTGGCCTCTAGAGTGTTTACAAGGTGTTACTATAGCCATATAAGGAAAACTGCCCCGCCCACTGTCGGCCATGTTTTTTCATCGATTTGGACCATTTTCGAACTCCAAGATATCTATGAAACCAATGTTTTGATTAAGTTTCATGATGATTGGGCAAAAATTGTGACTTCTAGAGTGTTCACAAGGTTTCTCTATCGCCATATAAGAAATACTGACCCGCCCCCTGGCGGCCATGTTTTTCAACGGACCGGAACCATTTTTAAACACAACCAACATATCATTTAGACAAACATTTTGACAAAGTTACATGAAGATTGGGCATCAAATGTGACTTCTACAGTGTTCACAAGGTTTTCTTTTTTTTGACCTAGTGACCTAGTTTTTGACCCAGCATGACCCAGTTTTGAACTCAGTCGAGGTATCAATGGGACAAATGTTCTGACCAAATTTCATGAAGATCAGACAATAAATGTGGCCTCTAGAGTGTTCACAAGGCAAAATGTTGACGACGGACGACGCATGACGGACAAAGCATGACGGACAAAAGGCGATCACAAAAGCTCACCATGAGCACGTTGTGCTCAGGTGAGCTAAAAACATGATTGCCTTTTGAGAAAAATACCATATAAGCAGAATAAGTAGTCCCTGATCATTCTGTGCGCACTGCACAGGCTTCTCTGGGATGACACTTTACAAACATGCATTAAGCCCTGTTTTCCCAGAGTGAGACTCAGAGCTCAAACAAATTCAAGGGCATTTGTTGAATACTTGTCATTGACATTTAAATAAATGCACTGAAACAAAGTAGTTCTTTTTATAGCTATATTTAGTCAACAAAACAGCCAATTTAAAAACACAATTTTAATACTCTCTTGTTTCTTAATTTCTATTTCCCTTTCTCTATAATAATATACTATATATACTAATTTGGTCACCACAAAAACACCATACCTTGAATGCTGATAATATAGTAATATTCCTTTCTATATAATAAACTTATCTAGTTTTTTCCTTTCTCTATAATGAAAACTGTTAATAAATCAAAAAGTTACAAAGCAAAATATAAGCCTTACCAGGGCTCGAAATTGACACTCGCACACTCACAAAATGCGAGTGAAAAATACCGATTGCGAGTTAAGTTTTAAGCCACTAGTAATTTTTTGCGAGTAACGAAATAGTGAAAAAAAACAACAGTAATATTGCTAAATGCGTTCGACATCCTGAATGCTAAACCATATGTCATAGAATGTCCTAATACCCGTATGCGGAAGCGCGCACCTTGTATATAGACTAGTTTACTTATAGTACAGATACGAGGATGGTATTGGTACAAAGAACGTTAAACAGTCGACTAATTCACACATGTTCATTGAACTTGAACAGACATGGTGTCGAAGCGAAAAATAACTAGTTTCTTTTTGCCCACAGATTGAAATAACAATACGAAAGATAAAGCAAAGTTAACTGTTGAATAAAAAAATGAAATTAAATTATGTTTCCAGCAAAATTTGCGAGAATGTTTTTGATTTTGCGAATTGGTATTAAAGCTGCTCGCAATGTTTTGCAAGTAGAAAAAAAAAGTTAAATTCGAGCCCTGAGCCTTACTTTGACATAGTTTCCCCGATGAAAGACACATGACTCCCTGAACAGTCGCGCTCGAAACACGCCCCATTTATCCAGTAGGTCAGCAACTGGGTCAGCATACTGAAATATTAAACAGTGTTGAATGGCAATCACAATAACTTGAATTAATTGATAAATTAATGGTACTTCATTATAGTGATAAACAGTAATGGGGATTCAGAGGGATTTTTTGCTTTATATTTTACAGCTTTTGGATTGAGGAAAATATGGTGATAGTCTGAAAATCGGAAATAAAATTAAACATTATTTATATGATTATAAATAACAGTATTTCAAATGTTAAACACAAACTTGAATACAAATAACATGGCAAATAACCACAATACCAGATGTTTTGCCAATTTCTTTCTATCAAACTAATCAATTGAACAATATTAGCTTAGTATGCATTTAAACTTTCTCCAGAAATAATTAAGAGCAATACCCGCAACCAAACTGAAAATTATTTAACAAACAAATTTATATTTTAAGTAACAGTGACATCAACCTGGCTTTCATCAAACAAGAGGGCCTGAAAGGCCCAAGGTATCCCCCACAACATATGCTTTGTTTGAGGATGGGTGCAAATTGGACGGATGAACATAATGATAGATGGACGGACAGAGGACAATAACACAAAACTAAGACAAAGGAAGGTTCTTAAGCCTTCACAATTTATTTAGGTGAATTAATAAGTCGTTCGTTTTCCACAAAAACATTCAACGTTTACATACGCTCAATTTTCAGAGTGTTGCAGAGTGAACACAACATCTGCCATATGGCTCCGGACACAAAAGTGCCGGACGGACAGCCGGACGGACGGACAACGCCAAAACAATATCCCTCCGCCTCTGGCGCGGGAATATATTCATACCAAGTTTCAAAGAAATCCGCCAAAGCGCTTCCAAGATATGGCTCCGGAAACAAAAATGCCTATAGTAAAAAGCATTTTTTCAAGATACAAAGGGCCATAAGTCTGTTTTTAACAGATGGTGTACAATGCCATTTGGCCTGCATCATCCTCTTATGCATATATATACTCATACCAAGTTTCAAAGAAATCAGCCAAAGCACTTCCAAGATATAGCTCCGGACACAAAAGTGCCTATAGTAAAAAGCATTTTTTCAAGATACAAAGGGCCATAAGTCTGTTTTTAACAGATGGTGTACAATGCCATTTGGCGTGCATCATTCTTTTATGCATATATATACTCATACCAAGTTTCAATGAAATCCGCCAAAGAACTTCCAAGATATGGCTCCGGACACTAAAAAGCATTTTTTCAAGATACAAAGGGCCATAAGTCTGTTTTTAACAGATGGTGTACAATGCCATTTGGCGTGCATCATCCTCTTATGCATATATATACTCATACCAAGTTTAAATGAAATCCCCCAAAGAACTTCCAAGATATGGCTCCGGACACAAAAGTGCCAGACGGATGGACGGACGGGCGGGCGGGCGGACGGACAACGCCAAAACAATATCCCTCCGCCTCTGGCTGGGGATAATAAAATCCCAAGCTAAAACTTGATGCAATCTTGCTATTTCCAAAGTGTCATGACAACAACAATTGGTCAATGTAAACGGAAGTTATTAACTTGAAACCACCACAATGGGCAGTTGAAATAATTGGTAAAATATGTCTTATATATGTATGTATCGATTCAGAAAATATCAACTTCCTACATCGAAACATTTACTTACTTTTGCAAGACTAGCAGTGAACAAGACACATTCAAAGAGTTCGCCCATTTTTTTAAGAAATTCGTCGACAAACGGTCGCTTCAATACGTACACCTGGTGTACAGTGCCGTCTATCTCTACAGGAACTATAAAGTCAGCATTGCTGATTGGCTGAAAATAGAAAATGGTGATTGTTGATTGGTTAGAAATAAAACATGGGAAAATGTAATTAAAATCTGTATGTCTGATAGACTGGAAATGGAAAACAGCAGCTGAAACTGGATTAAATGAAACAATAGCAACATAAACTAGTCACAGGAGGGAATCCCGTATTTTTTATATATATTTTTTTGTATATATATGCTATAATAGAAACAAGGAGTGCAACTTCATTTGCCGAAAAAATACACCATCGAAATACTGCTGGATCAATGGTACTGATGTTAATTTTTTCTGATAAAATATTTTATTAGATTTCGAAAACAACCGGTGTGTAGTTGATTCGTTTAAAATTGTTCGAGTTACATGGTTTACAGTTAAGATGGTGTAGTTTTTCGGCAAATGAAGTTACACTCCTTGTTTCTATAATAGCATATATACAAACAAGAAATATCTTTAAAAAAGATATACGGCGTTGATTGTAGTCGATGTTTATGAACGATCAAAAGTTATCTCTATGAGATAAAAAGTAGCGGATGCCATTTTTTCTGCGCAGTTCTTAGCTACATCATAAGCAAATCAATTACGGGATGTTGAGCCAGATTTCGTGGCTTATTTTGCTTTATGTGATATTATTACTCAGATATCTATATTTACAGAATAGAAAAACACAAGAAACATGAAAATAAACGAGTGCATATAGGTCAGCCGGCTCGAATTTTATTTAATTGCATAATTATAGTATAGTAAATTATTGTGCTCATGCTTAATAAACTGGTCTAAATGGATAAATATTTCTAATTAATTTTATCAAAATTGGTCCTTATCATGCTAATGTTGAAACCATATTAAAAATCGATGATTGACATACCACAATAATATCGCCGAATATCTTTATTTAGTATCTTTCTGATCAAAACAGACTTCAAGTGCACAAAGTTTACGAGACGGCGTTTATATAAAGATTTCTGCAACTGACCGCAAACTGACCTTGATACCTTGCGGATTGGAATGCAATGCATTACAGTCACTACGTTATTGTCAGTAAGAACAGTGTAACACAATGATCGCAACCCCTTCTGCGAACTCCATTGATGAACTGTATATAAACTCTGATTTTCACAAATGGCCGCGAATTGACCCGAAACCTCGCGGGTTGAAATGCAATGCAAGTAAGTACTAAATATGGCAACATAGCCTTTAGTATAAACGCTTTTGCGCTGGTAATTCTCTGAAAATAAAAGGTGAACGCACAAACTGTATTTATGTTGAAAATTGATTGTAAAACTGTTCTATCTATTGAGCCTTTTCATTAGAGATAAAATTGTTTCATGCAGTAAAACAGTGTTACAAAGACGCGGATATGTTTCCAATGTTCTGGTGTTATACTCAAATCAGCCAATGGAATAAATGAAGTGTATTCATTCGTACCTAGCCGCGGGAAATTTTATTTGAGTATTATTGGACACTTACAAAGGTCAAGTCAGGGTGAAAAGCTGGCTTAATACAGCTTACGCCAAAAAAAAATAATACGGGATTCCCTCCTGTGAAACTAGTTGGTAATTGACTCAATAAACTCTACCAAGCCTACCATGAGCATAGAATAAAAACAAGAAGGCCAGCCGTATAAGTCAGGGTCGCTCACCTGACACCAAAAAGAACTCTACTGATCTAAGAGGCCTTTTATTTGTCCATAACTATTTTGAACTCAGCTGCAACATCATGAAAACTTAAGTTCATCACACAGGTAGAGTGCTCATGTACTGGTACACAGATAAAGTGCATTAGTTCTGGAACATAAATATAGGTGATGCTCCTACACACCATTTTCATAACTCCCCCTGTTACCTGTACAGTACCAAAACAAGACATCATCAAAGCTCTGCTAAACGACTTTACAATACTTGTACACAGGGTTAGTGCTGAACAATGAATTAACTTTGTTGGGATATTAATTTGTGCTGGTGCTTAGTGAAAAATGGTAACTACTTTAACATTCACCAAATACTTCAACAGCAAGTTTCACTGTTTTGGGGAAGAGAAGCACATAAATACAAATGTACAAGAGGGCCATGATGAGGCTTATCACTTTACCAGGTGATATAGTTTCTTACCACACTTTAACCAGATTAAAACATGACCTTCATACATTTATTGTCAAATTACAATTTCTGACCAAGTTTCGTTAAAACTGAGTCATAAATGTGGCCTACAGAGATAACTTTTTTAAAGATTTGACCTCGTGACCTACTTTTAAGACGCATCTGATCAGATTCAAACTTGGTCTAGATATCGTCAAGATAACAGTCTGACCTTGTTTCATCAAGCTTGAGAAACAAATGTTTCTCTTAGTGTGGTACATGTAACAAGGTTTTCCTAAGATTTGCCCAGATGACCTAATTTGTTGTTGCATGTGACCGATATTCGAATACAGCCTAGGTATTGCTAAAATGAACACTCTGAACAATTCTTAAGAAGATTGAATTATAAATATGGCCTCAAAAGAAGTATTGAGGTACATTAAGTACAGTACAAGTACTGAAACAATTACCTCAAGGTGGGCAATCATTAAATGGCAACCCTATTTTTACTTGTACAACTAGGAGCTAGATGCAAGATTGCTTATGAAGTTTGAAAGCTGAAAAACTTTGTATTATATAGCTGCAGTAAAACAAAAATTCTTCCTTTACCACCATGCCCCCCCCCCCCCCCCCCCTAAAAAAACAAAAAACAACAAGAGATGTGTTTGTCAGAAACACAATGCCCCTTAATGCGACGCTTTTTTTACCTTCGACCTTGAAGGATGACCTTGACCTTTCACCACTCAAAATGTGCAGCTCCATGAGATACACATGCATGCCAAATATCAAGTTGCTATTTTCAATATTTCAAAAGTTATTGCAAAACTTTACTGTAAGGTTAAAGTTTTGGGACAGTCTAATGACAGAATGACGGAATGACAGACAGACAGACAGGCCAAAAACAATATGCCCGGCCCCCCGATCATTCGATCCGGGGGCATAAAAAAACATAAAATTAAACATCCTATTCCTTCCTTTTACCAAACCCCAAGATAACAATGTACACAAAGGGAAGATATCAAATGCACTATGAATGTTTAATCTTTACATACTCATGGTCAATGTCCTGTCAATGTCCTCTATTTCTGAGACTAATACAGGTAGGCATGTTGGCTTTGAGCCCAGAATAAGTGTTGCAGGGACATCCAAAACATTCAAACCCAAGGTAAATAATGCCAAATATTTATCAAAGAATTTCAAGCATGTTTTCTATTACATGACTGTATTCTAATTTATTAGGAGTATACAATTGAATTATTGATTTAAATGTGTATGTATATTATAAAATATTCAAATATATAAATAGAATGTTTTGAATAATGTGATTGATGATACAAATTTTATATCTTGTATTATTTACATGCAATTAAATAAGAGACCAATATACCATATATGGATTATCTACCAACTGTGCATGTAAAACAGTACAATTTATATGAGGAATGTGAAACTTCTGCAGAACAAGTTGCTTCTATTCTGAACTCAGGAATCCATGCAACAGATGTGTGGAGATTATAGGAGTGTTATGAGAAAAGTGGGCTCTCTGGAATGTTTTGTTTAACCCTTTCCCATTCAGAAGCAAAGTGAAAAGGGCTTTGTGCAAACAGCATAAAACCAGAACAGCCTGTGAGTAAATCGCAGTCTGTTCAGGTTTCATGCTGTTTGCTGATCTTTAGTAGCTAAGGGTTGGAAATGAAGCCTTTAAAACTTGAAGTTAGTAAGAAAGGTATTTAATTAAATTAAACTTTCTATGGCACTGCAAATGTGTCAAAGTGTGTTTCTAAGTGGTAAAGGGTTAAATGAAGTCTCTTCTTAAAATTTCACCCTAGGCAAAAGTGTTGTTCTTAGGCAATAGAAAATAAATACCTAGATTCTCATCCAAATTTGGGGGAAAATTGGGGCGGGTGGGTGGGTTTTATTGTTTATTTTTCATTTTATGTGTCTTACCTATATATAAGTAATGAAATGTTCACGAATTTGTTGGTTTATATACATAACGCCTATATATATATGTATGTTTGTAAAATTATATAGAATAAAAAAAATACATTATCAAAATTTGACTACTGTGTTTTATTTTACCTTTTTAATATCACGTTCAACATATTCTGACATTCAATAAAACATTGACTAGACAAAGTATTAAAGAAAATACAAATCTTAACAGAACAGAATAAAATTTCCTAGGCAGCCGACAGCTTGACTTACTGTAACTGCCGACGCAGGCACAGACCATTTTCAGGAGGTCAACTTTCAACAATCATGGGGCTTGATCATACGAACCACAAATGAACTCATCGTACAGTTCCGCTAAAGTTAAAGTTTCTGGACATTTTGACAACCTGTACCTATCTTTTACGGTTGTAACGCCGTCTTTACACCTCAAAACAAGAAACATTTTGTTGTTGTTTGCGCTCGATCACTAAAATTTCAGATGACGCTTGTGCGCCGTTAAAAATCAATAAGCGTCTCGGACACATTGAGTTGCCGATTCGCACTTTGCTATTTTCGTACTTTCAGTAATTTCCTCCTCAGTATTTTGCGGCTTGATTTTTTTTTCAAATAAAAACTGTTTTGGCGGGACAATTATCAAGGGGCGGGGCGGGGATGAGAATCTAGGAATTTATTTTCTAAGGCCTAAATAAGCCTGCAGACTAGGCAGGCTAATCTGGAACAACAATTTAGGCACATGTATAAAGCTCCATTTTCCAAAAACCTTTTCTAATCATCTTACACATAAGTCATATTTTCAAGAAGAAAGCTAATATTTTTTTAAGAAAGGACAGAATTAAGACACTAAAGACTCAGGAATTCACATTAAACTTTATTATTGCACAATTAAATGCTGCTTTAAATTGATCATGAATGCAGTACAAATGCCAAACAAAGAAAACTACAAAATGTAACATTGCTTGCTAAAAGTGTTTCCCTCAAACTCAAGAAATGAACAACTCAAAAGAACTTTAATAAATAAAACAATTACGCCTACAGACATAGGAACTGTACACTGCAGCAGCCACTTTTCACTGTTCAAAGGAATGCACAACTTGTGTTCTACTTCTGTAATATCTCAAGCCACTTTACAGCTGTGTTTATGTTCACAAGTCTCCTAGATGTCTTATGTCTACCAGCATTGTTTACCTGTATTTACTGTGAATATAGAGCAGTGATATATTGTTCTTGGTTACATATATTGTTCAAGGCATACACTTTGGAGCCATGAAATGAAAAGAATGTTTTTTTGTTAATTGTGAAACTGCATGGCAGACTTGGATCAATCTTCTAATCATATTTGACGGGATTAGGGACAATATTTTAAACCCTTTACCACTCCGACATGAACTTTGATGCATTTGAAGTCCTTTAAAAAATCAAATTAAATTTATGTCCTTTCTTAATATATTCAAGTTTGATAGGCTTCATTTCCAACCCTAAGATACTGAATAACTGATGAGCAGCAAACAGCATAAAACCTGAACAGACTGCAAGTTACTCACATGCTGTTCTGGTTTTATGCTGTATGCACATAGACATTTTCACTTTGCTTCTGAGTGGGAAAGGGTTAAGTAAAGCCTAGCAGAAAATGATCCCTCTACCTAGCTTCAATGAAGGCTAATGGACTTTATATTTAGTGAAGCCAGAGGCTAGAGTTTGCTTATCAGCTCTAAAAATGGCAACTGTAAACATGAAGAAACAAGAGATGTGTTTGTCAGAAACACAATGCCCCCTACTGCGCCGATTTGATTTTTTATTTGACCTTTGACCTTGAAGGATGACCTTGACCTTTCACCACTAAAAATGTGAAGCTCCACGAGAAGTAAGTAAGAAAAGTAAGAGATTGAATGGAGAAATTATTTTTTTTTTTTACCTTTGACCTTGAAGGATGACCTTGACCTTTTACCACTCAAAATGTGCAGCTCCATGGGATACACATGCATGCCAAAAATGAAGTTGCTGTGCTCAATATTAAACAAGAGGGCCAAGATGGCCCTAGTTCGCTCACCTTTTTTTACAAGGCCTTGTTCATTGCTTACCGGTAGTTGAAAATTCAGTACTCTAGAGCATATTACATTGGTTCTCTTCTGTTTACTTTTGCAGTGTGAGCATATGATTAATTCTGATTGAGTACTGTCCATTTGAATGGGTTTTTTGCAATGCAAACATTTGCAAGCAATGCTAATTCTACATGTGTTTACAAGGTTTTTGTAAGATTTGGACCTAGAAATGTGGCCTCCTGAGTGTTTACAAGGTTTCTCTATAGCTAAATAAAGAATATTGCCCCGCCTACTGGCAGCCATGTTTTTCAATGGACAAGAACCACTTTTGAACTCAACCAACATATCATCAAGACAAACATTTTGACAAAGTTACATGAAGATTGGGCATGAAATGTGACTTCTACAGTGTTAACAAGGTTTTTATTTATTTTGACCTAGTGACCTAGTTTTTAACCTAGCATGATCCAGTTTTGAACTCGATCAAGTCATCATTGGGACAAATCTTCTGACCAAGTTTCATTAAGATCGGACAAGAAATGTGGCCTCTAGAGTGTTTACAAGGTTTCTCTATAGCCAAATAAGGAAAACTGCCCTGCCCACTGAAGGCCATGTTTTTCAACGGACGGAACCACTTTTGAACTCAACCAACATATCATTAAGACAAACATTTTGACAAAGTAACATGAAGATTGGGCATAAAATGTGACTTCTACAGTTTTAACAAGGTTTTCCTTTTTTTTGACCTAGTGACCTAGTTTTTGACCCAGCATGACCCAGTTTCAAACTCAATGGAGGTATCATTGGGACAGATCTTCTGACCATGTTTCATGAAGATCGGACAAGAAATGTGGCCTCTAGAGTGTTTACAAACCAAATGTGGACGACGGACGGACAGACGACGGACAAAGACCGGTCACAAAAGCTCACCTGAGCAATCAGGTGAGCTAATAAGTTATGATAAAACTTTAACTTTCGTTAAAGTTTTAGGAAAGAAAAATACATTTATATTTGACCTTTGACCTTGAAGGATGACCTTGACTTTTCACCACTCAAAATGAGCAGCTCCATGAGATACACATGCATTGTAAATATCAAGTTGCTTTATTCAATATTGCAAAAGTTATCAAACTTTAACCAAGGTTAAAATTTTTGGACAGAATGACAGAAAGACAAGACAAAAACAATATACCCCCGATCTATCGATCCGGGGGCATAAAAACATTTATCTTACATATTACATGTATGCACTTGAACCCATAGAACAATGTAATACACAAAGTGGAGTATACAGTGTAATGATAGTACATGTATTTTATGTTCCAGAAATAGGGCAGCTCATGTTGAAGCACATGTTGCTTAAAACAAAGTAATGTACACTTAACAGACTCACTTGACATGCATTTAGAATAAACACTTCCTGAAGTCTTCAATATTCATCTCTCACATTTTCTTCATATCATTGTAGTTGACAGACACATTGGTACAAAACAGAGTCATCCAAATCCTCATGATTTTACATGTGTTAAGAAACATGGTAAAGAAGAATCATTATCAAGAAATCAGTTGATTTGTTTGCTGCATTGTGAATGGGTCAGGAAGCAAGCAAAATGGACTACTTACTTAAGTTAATCTGGCTTTCAGAGAAACATTTAAGACACTTTTAAAGAAATGCTTTATTACACTTTAGAATCTTAGACTAGTTGTCTTCTTAAATAACTGTCTGATGAAATCATAAATGACATTTTGCCAACAAATCAGTGTTGTCGACAAAGAATTCCTGTATTCTTATAATTCATAGAGTCTTATCTCTAACAATAAGAATAACATTACAAATGTACAAGCCGATTCAATCATGACCAACTGCCTAAGGTAAATCTACTTCTTTGATCGTCCATATATATGTTCAATACAATATTAATTTAAGGCTGAGGTTAAAGAATAATATTTGTTTCAAGTGGCTAGACCAAAATAGTATTTTAGGGCAGGTTGGTATAGTTTTGTAGAATAGTTTGTGGGTGGGTGTGTCATGGTGTATACATCAATGGCCGCAGGGCTTGCACTAAGCGGCGTACGGCCGTATATTACGCCCGATAATTGTTTCCATACGCCGATAAAAAAAAGCCATGACGTCCACTGTACTTCCTTAAAATTGGTCATACGCCGAAAATAGCAACCCGTGACGTAAGCTGTTGATTAAAATAACACTTCAATCAACACTGCTTTCTGCCGACTCAATGTGTTTTGCACACGTCTCGATCAGTCTAAACTCCGCCTCCTTATATTTGCTACCGCCCGCAGGTGATTAGCAAGTTTATTGTTTATCTAACGGTTACACAATTTACCCCCCGCGCGGATCGCAAATTGACTGTGACAAAGCAGTCGCTTAAAATTGGTTGCTTTAACAACACACTCGTGTCTCTTCGCGTGCCATATGTTGTCTAATGATTAGGAGATAATTGCTGGTTTTGGGCAGACGGTACGGTAAAAGAAAGACGGCAAAAATAATTAAAGAAAAACAAAATTGATCAAAGTTTAATTAATTACGTAGATTCACTACCGTATTAGGTCCCGCGAGTTTTCACAGTTTGTTAATCCACCGATAATTACGAGTAATAACCATCTTATATAAACTGGAATCACAGTTCATTTTCTATACTAACAAGTCATTTTACTAGTAAGAAACATTCAGAAAACACATTTCCTTGATTAGATATAAATTATCCGAGTAGAATTAAATTGCTACGTCATGATTTTCGACATTGCAAATGGCTGACCTGTTGTAACATTCAACCCGCGTTCAGTTCAAAGCTGGCGATTCAAATTACAAGTAATGTTGGTTCAATAATGGAGAAAACATTAAATGGATTTACAAAATGTAACAAATAGTTGATAAGGTTTGTTAAACCAGATAACAACAAGGAAAGTTTGGATTATTGAAGTTTAACTGGTAAGGCATTTATTAAGTGTACATATTTCGGACATATATAGTATTCGGATAAACAGTAATTGATATACTAGATGCTCCATCATGACCATTCATTAAGATTGTGTTTTGTTGCAAATGCAGTCATAGGAATGAGGATAATAAAATGACAATAAATATGTGATGAAAATGTGCAACCGCACATATCTCAAATTACTTAAATGTGTTGAATGACTTAAATGTGTTATGATTACATAGATTTTAATGAGAATTTATTGTTTTTACAAATGAACATAGTAAAATGATAGAAATAATCAAAGTTTTGAAATTAACATGTTTTGTTTTTTAAGTCGATATTGTTTGCACAAACTTATACCCTGATTTTCCAAACTTCTCCCTATTTTTAAAGCCTAGGGTAGTCTCCGCCTTGTTGTAAGATATACATGTATCTAGTTACTTTCACAGATGTACAGTGACCCAAAATGGATGGGAAGAGTTTGTGATCATTTACGCAGTTGACATTCCGTTAACATCAACATTAAAGTTGTTTGGACTTCCAACATTTTTGAGTGGGACTTCCATAATTAAAGGGCAGGAAGTCAGGACTTCCAAAATTTATTTCTTAGTGCAAGCCCTGATGGCCCAAAAACTTCCTTCATTGAGCATATACAAAATGTGACCCAAGTGCATTCTGCATATTGATAATACTATTAGTCTAAATTTTTTTTTTAACCAACTTAGAAAAAGGCTAAGTCCTTTGCATTGGGACAATCATGGCTTTTTTTTTAAACTAAAATATGAAAATTGGGATAAGTTTCTTTTGCTAATAAAAACAATTTAACATCAAGGTGTTTTGCTTGGATAGGACGCTGAATGTTGTTAATATATTTAGATTTTTATTTAATGGCTGTTGTTTTTGAAAACCTTTAATTGGGAAGTTAAATAGGCAGTCATTTTTGAAAAATATTTACTTTATGAGACTGCCAATGGGGCCAAAATCTGACCCAAATTTGCAACTCCAGAATTATTAACAAAACAACATGGATTGCATTAAAATATAGGATTGAGCAGGCCAATAACAGAAACATAATTGACATGACGCCTTATCTATGATCGCTCCGTCCACTAGAAATGATCCACCAATCAGCGATCGATTAATCGGGCGCACTCGTTAGCAACGACCTGTCCGCCATTTTCTAGACAAGCTACATGTTTAGGTTCACTTTTATTCCAACGAGTTTCTTTTGTTTTCCTCTTTAAAAAAACGATTAAAAATGGTTAAACGGTGTCAATGGGGATTATGTAACTCGGACAATCGATATCCTGAAAGATTAGTTGGTGACATTTAATTTATATCGTTTCCAAAGCCAAAAAGAGATCTTGAGAAGTGTAAGAGATGTATAAATACATGCGGTCGTCACCACGAACAACTGAACGTCAACACTGTCAAAGACAATTATAATATATTTTTATCGGATATGTCAGAAGCGAGGTTCATCTGCATTACTTACAGAGAAATAAAACCCAGCATGAAGCCTAATTCATGCTGTGTTTTATTACTTTAATAGTAATGCACTTATTTGACATCATACATGTTACATGTATTTGAAGATGACATGTGATATATTATCTTATTAACGGTATCAACACATTTGCACTCATGTGGTGTCACCATTAAACGCTTTTCCACACTAGGAGCTCGAATGCCTAGATCTCATTTTTTTAAACAAGTTTCGTTTATTTTGTTCGGATTAAAAAACGGAAATGAAATATGGCAAAAACGGTGTAAAAAGGGTTAATGCAACTCTGACATTTGGTCTCCAGAAAGATAAGTTAGATGAATTAAATTTATACCATTTCCAATGCGGCAATGCGGTCTCGCCAAGAGCGAGTGGAAGCTTCAAGAATTACCGAGATCCCCTTTATAGAACATTAATTTATTTCACAAACTTGAAATGTCATATAAGCAATAACTAAGCATTATTAAGTATGTATTATGTCACGTGTGCATGTAAAATAATTGAGAATTTTGGTACCCAATTCGTGTAACTTTACGAAATCCCCGTTAAAAATCGCGTTTCTGTGTGTGTCAGACACAAGTGAAAACCATTTTGTTATTATTTTAATAAAAACGTATCGATAAATGCTATTGTAAAAGAGTTATTATTACTGATATTAGTTAACCAATATATGCGGTAACTTCGGGGAAGTCGGTACCTGCGCGAGCGTCTTATATTGGTAGCCTTATTAATTTATAATAGCCTGACCATATTTCTTTTCGTACAACGCTAATTTTATATCAGACAATGTCCAAACTTACTGTGTTGTTTTTGCGCTTTAAATTATAGTGATTGATAAATGTCCCATAAGCAATGTTTAATATGATTAATATCACTTTTATACGCAATAACATGTGGGATTGAGGTACCCATCCGGCGTCAGAAAGCGCGTAAAACTTCACCGAATTCCCAGTTATAAAGCGCTATTTCGTGTCAAATATACGGGTAGGGGGAATGTTTCGGTAATAATTTTGTTAATAACACGGGTAAATACCGGTGAAGTGTTAATTTATTGCAAATACAGTACAGGCAACGTGTACTTTGACAAACGCCACTCGTCGCGGTGTTCATTTTACGGTGTTCGCTTACCAAACGACCCCCGCGATGGGTGTTCAGATCAAATATTCGCGGGGGCCGTTTTCAATAAGGTGGACACCGCGAATCACCGCGGACCCATTATATCTACCGCGGTGTTCATCGTGTTCGCAAAAAAAAATAATTAAATATAAACGTAAATTATTGATCCCTTTCATTTAAAGCGGGTATATACGTTGTTGTCAAATATTTATGAATTTATATAAAATGTGTAATAAACTTATTATATATATATTTAAATATAAATTAAAATAAAAGTTAAGAAGAACGTGTCGAAAAATGCGAAATAAGCCAGATATTTAATTCTGAAATTTAAAACGGCTGTGCAGCCGAATTCGCTAGCATGTAAACCATACATGTACGATGTGAATCTAAACTTAGTTTAACGGTTTATTTGAATTCCTGCAACGATATCTATTCATACGACACACGAACACTAACTCCGATCCTAATGCAAAGACGAATGCTTCGGTTATTGTAGGAAAATATGTACGTCACAATCGACTCGGGGCGCTAATTTGTCTTTGCTGCATTTTATGAAATTCGGCTTTAATGTGTAATTTTTCTTGCCTATTTTGTGTTATTGTAACATATTTTATCAATGTATTACAATTAAACACATATAAAAAATCGTATATACCCGCTTTAAGCGATAATGAATACAAGTAAATATAGTCTATTTTTATGTACATGCTGGTCGAAGGATATTTTAAGTATTTAACGTAATATTATGCGCATCTAACAATATATGCAATGTTTATAGGTGTCTATCGCAACCGTCGGTTATTTTTTGGTGTTGTCACTTTACATAAACTTATATCTATGAATGCATCATCAACATTCTAAAACGATATCCCGGAAAAATCAAAAAATCATTTGAATATCAATTGTACTTTCGTTATGATTAGGGGTACGATGTAAACCTAAATTTCATTTTAGTGCAGATTCATTCATACGACACAAAGACACAAATTTGTTTTACGGATCATTTCGGCTTAGAGGACTGAACTGTCATGAAAAATATCGAATATTATATTTTTTTTATTAACCACTGGAAGCAAGACGAGTTGTAGATAATTTAAAGTGATGGGCATTTTGTTACTGTTGAATTGAGCTGAAAAGAAACGGGTGAAAACAATAAGTTATAATGAATGTGGTATCTGAAATTATCTACAACTCATCTTGTTACCGGTTGTTTATAAAAATTTTATATTATTTTCGATATGTTACATGACTCACCCATCCCTCTAACCTGAAATGATCCGTAAAACCAAATTGTGTCATTGTGTGGTATGAAAGAATCTGCATGAAAACTACATTTAGACTCGCATCGTACATCGATTCATTTCTGTCGTAAGTTGTCAAAACGAAAGTACGGTTGATATTCAAATGGATTATTTTTCTTTTCGGGATATTGTTTAATTATGTTGATGCTGCATTAACAAATACAAGTGTATATCGAGCGAAAACACAAAAAACAAACAACGGTTACGATACACACCTACATTGTATATTGCAAATACTGTTAGTTGCCCATAATATCACTTTAAGAACGCATACATTTGCACATACATGTAGTTTATTATGTTCATTTGTACATTGTACATGTAAATTTAAAACTCTTGAATGACCATCGCAGACAGGTATTACATGTATCAATGGCCGCGCGGCATTGCGGTGATCACGGGTGTTCCAGTTAATGATAGCGTGCAATCGCGGCGATTTTGGGTGTTCGCCGAACACCGCGGTCAGTAGCGTGTCCGCCCCCCGCGAAATGTCACCCATCGGGAAAATTGAACACCGCAGACACGCGTTTTTGTCAAAGTACACGTTGCCTGTACTGTACCACCATTACACGTAATAACGGGTTCGATTTCGGTAAGCCCGCAAGCGTTTGAGAGCGTGTTTAATGTACCGATTTACCCGTTATAAATAGCTGATGTTCTCTTTAATCGTATATTTTTTGCATTTGCAGAATAACTAAATGGCATCAACCCCTTTACAAGTGTAAAATGGTATTAAACAAGTCAATAAAATCATCCGGAATATCGCGTAAATCTATATGCAGTCTATAGGCAAAGAAGCCATTTTGGTGTTAGCTTGTCTAGGTTTTCCTCCCGCTGAGCCACGTGATTAAGTGGGTGGAGCGATCACTGATAAGGCGTCATGGCAATTGTTATATTGTCCATGCCTATGCTAGCTACAAAGTTATCTTCTTAACACAGTTGGGTAGATATCATCATAACTCAGCCCAATAAAAAAGGACAGCACTTTAACTAGATAACACTAGTACATGTACAATATTATGTAGATTTTGTGTTAAGATAACATTGACCTGTACACATATTATGTTATCAAACTAGTCCCAGATAACAGGCTATATTGGTAAAATATGGTGTTAAAACATTAAAGAACTTTTACAATATATTGTTGAAATTACACATAATTATGAATATTTATGTAAACTGTGATAATAACTTTAAATGCATTAATTTTAAAGTTTTCAATGCAAAACCCTTCCAAAGTTTCATTTAGTGAGAAATAAGGTGTACATGAATTGTATAAACAATATCTTTATTCCATACAATAAATGCAAGATATTCACTAAGACATTAGAGATGCCAGACAAACAATACAGATCGATTTGAATGCTAACTTTTCAAACATTGTAATCTCTTATTTGTTACTGCTTAACACAGATGAAATATGGGTTTTTTGCTAAATATTATCAGTCTTTGATTTAGCCTATCAGCCCGAAGCCCAAGTCGATTCTTGGGCTGGTCGGTCGATCATAAATGCATATTAAATAGCCCGACCGTTTTATTAAATATTTGAGCATAAAATTGTAAACAAAGTGAAAAAATACATGAACACCAGTCAGTACAAGTTGTTAGCCAATCAACACATCCGTGTTCCACTCTGATGGAGACTCTGGAGATGGAAAAAGTGTTACAATTGGTTTGTTTGTTCAAAGCCGACAAAAATATAAGCTTATTTTTGTAGAGGGTGTTAATGGACCTATTTGGCTCTTCTTTGTGGTATGATGACTCATTAAAAAAATCTTTGCGTTAAGATCGCGCTCAAGATGGCTTTTAGCCAACTTTGATACCACAGAGGCGCGCTACCAGGTAAACTAGAGCTTTGTCACAGACGAGACGAATACCCCCACATGCCGCATTGACACATAATATTTTGCATGTTGTCTTCACAAAAAACAGCGGACACCACGCTCAATTTTAAAACGCACTAAGTAACCCCTTGACTTAGTTTTTGACCCAGAAAGACCCATGTTGTAACTAATGGCCTTAAGATCATCTCCATAAAACTTCTGACCAAGTTTGGTGAAGATCGGATGTAATCTACTTGAATTAGAGAGCAGACACCATGCTGATTGTTAAACAAGAGGGCCTGAAAGGCCCAAAGTCGCTTACCTGAGATAACAAGATATTATTGGGACGAATCTTCTGACCAAGGCTCATGAAGATCGGAAAATAAATGTGGCCATCTAGAGTGTTAACAAGGTTTTACTATAACAATATAAGGAAAAATGCCCCGCCCCGTGGCAGCCATGTTTTTCAACCAACCGGCATCAATGTTTAACTCTTCCAAGATATTATCGGGATGAATCTTCTGACCAAGTTTCATGAAGATCGGACAGTAAATGTGGCCTCTAGAGTGTTAGAGCCCCTTGGAAGCCATTTTTTTAAAGCAAACATTATTATTTTCGAACTCATCCAAGATATCATTGAGACAAATCTTCTGACCAAATGTCATGAAGATTGGACAATAAATGTGGCCTCTAGAGTGTTAACAAGGTTTTACTATAGCCATATAAGGAAAAATGCCCCGTCCCTAGTGGCCATGTTTTTAGAGCAACCAAAACCATTTTCGAACTCATCCAAGATATCATTGGGACAAATCTTCTGACCAAGTTTCATGATGATCCGCAAATAAATGTGACCTCTAGAGTGTTAACAAGGTTTTACTATAACAATATAAGGAAAATAGCCCGTGGTGGCCATGTTTTTCAACCAACCAACATCATTTTTGAACTCGTCCAAGATATTACCAGGATGAATCTTTTGACTGAGTTTCATGAAGATGGGACTATTAATGTGGCCTCTAGAGTGTTAACAAGATTTTACTATAGCCACTATAGCCATATAAGGAAAAATGCCCCGCCCCTTGGCAGCCATGTTTTTCAAGCAAACGTAACCATTTTCAAACTCATCCAAGATATCATTTAGACAAATCTTCTGAGCATATTTCATCAAGATTGGACAATAAATGTGGCCTTTAGAGTGTTAACAAGGTTTTACTGTAGCCATATAAGGAAAAATGCCCCGCCCCCTGGCAGCCATGTTTTTCAACTAACCAACATCATTTTCGAACTCGTCTAAGATATAATTGGGATGAATCTTCTGACTAAGTTACATAAATATTGGATAATAAATGTGGCTTCTAGAGTGTTAACAAGATTTTACTATAGCCATATAAGGAAAATGCCCCGCCCCTTGGCAGCCATGTTTTTCAAGTAAAGGTTACCATTTTTGAACTCATCCAAGATATCAGTGGGACAAATCTGGCCATGTTTTTCAACCAACCGACATCATTTTCGAACTTGTCCAAGATATTATTGGGATGAATCTTCTGACCAAGTTTAATGAAGATCAGACAGTAACTGTGGCCGCTAGAGTGTTAACAAGATTTTACTATAGCCATATAATGCCATATAAGGAAAAATGCCCCGCTCCTTGGCAGCCATGTTTTTCAAGCAAACGTAACCATTTTCGAACTCATCCCAGCGGTTTTTTTCCTTTCGTTGAACGGGTCCGGCAAACGGCCCTGTTCCCAATCGGGACCAGACCTGGTCCCAAAATCGCCGACGGACCCTTCCCAATTTAGAAAACAGTCTTATCCCAAATAGTTTATATAAAAACGGCCTCGTATCGATTCGAAAATCCCAAACAGACTTTTTTTTGTCTCAAAACGACTTCAAAAGTTAGTAAACAAGTATGAAAAGGAAACGGTTGTTGTTGTAGTTGTTGTTGTTCTTTTAGAATGAGGCCGATGCAACTTTCGATAGGTGGAGCCACCTAGTTACCAAGTTGACTGTTCCCTGGCCGGCATACATAATGCGGCATTATTGAATGCTGGCGGGGAAACAGTCAACCAAATAAGGCAATAGTAGTAACATTGACCTTGTTTTGTACGCTTCGATAACAATGTTTCACATGTTCTGACAGTTGTTTATTGAACGTTCTCGTTAAATACAGATTCAATATACAAAATAAAACCCTTATCCGAAAAGAATGATAGATATTTCGAAATGCCGACTTTGACAAAATATTTTCCCGGGTTTTGGTTTTATTCGTAGCGACGTCTTTACGTAGTAAACAAACCCAAATATGGAAATCCGAAATCTCGTTTTACTCTTCAAATACTCGTGGCGAAGTTAAATAGTCAACTACTTCCGACGATTTTGCACACTCGCATCGTGGTTTTTATATAAATAGCCAGAAAATGAGTCACAATTCAAAATACTACTTGACTTGAAGAAAGTGAACAAAACAAAATCAGCCAAGCATAAAAGTCTTAAGCACGTCACCCTTTGACACAATGTTTTCCACCTAAATTTCTGTTTTCCATTATAACAATGGTCATCTGCTGGTCCTTTTAATTTAGACAAGTTATCTCAAATTGCCACACATAGTAATTGTTAAATGCCATTTTAAACAATTTTCAGTTATATTGCGGCAATACCCATTAATTCTATCTGGAAAACCAGTTCTTTTTTTTTTTTTTGAATAAACTGGTATTTGTTATACAGACTTATGATCTACTCTATCCCAGAATGCCATTGATAGTGTATAAAAGCATTGTTTACTACATAAAATAGATTCCAGTTGATGTATTTGTTTGATTTTTTATATTTCCCAATTTGATGGATTTCACGACGCGCAAATTCCCAATTTGAAGGATTTCGCTACTCAAAAATTCCCAATTTCTAGGGGACAGGACGTGTTCCCAAACAGGTAAAAAAAACGCTGCATCCAAGATATCATTGAAACCAATCTGACCAAATTTCATGAAGATTGGACAATAAATGTGGACTCTAGAGAGTTAACAAGGCAAATGTTGACGCCGCACAACGGACAACGGACAAAAATCGATCACAAAAGCTCACCATGAGAACGTTGTACTCAGGTGAGCGAAAAACGCACTAAGTAATCCCGTGACCTTGTTTTTGACCCTGTATGACCCATATTCAGACTTGCCCTAGACATTATCAAGATACAACTTCTGACCATTTTTGGTGAAGATTGGATAAAAACTACTTGAATTAGAGAGCGGACAACATGGTGAGGTTTAAAACACACTGAGTGACCCCGTGACCTAGTTTTTGACTCGGCATGGCCCATATTCGAACTTGACCTACACATCATCTAGTTACAACTTCCGAAGTGTGGTGAAGATCGGATTTAAACTACTTGAAATAGAGAGCGGACACCATGCTAGTGTTTTTCCCAGGCCATTTTAGCGTGGCGAAAAGCCACGCCACCCTCCCGGATCGCCACTCTGCCCTTTTCAAAGGCAAATTTCGCCACGCGCCCTTTTTTTAAAGGCAAATTCCGCCACGTGCTCTTATCGATAACATCTTTATTGCCTTACGATTTAACTTGGTCCGCAAAATCAGCTTCCTTGATTGTCTGTGACGCTTCAACTGTCTTGATTTACTCGAGAGACGTCAACGTATAATCGACTATAAATTGAGCAGATTTAATCTATTACAGTGCTCGATTTATAGGTTGGTCTTACTGACTGCTCCAAAACTGTGTATTAGTCATGCGTGAATAACCCCGTGTCAGTATCAATCGATAATGCCGAAGGCTATGTTATACCAAGCGCACTTTTCGGTCGGCAATGGTACTCCTCCACGATAAAATCATTACTTCGGAGACTTTTGATGAAAAACTCGATGTTATTCTCGTGGCAATTGTGCATTGCATGCATTATTCAGTTATATCAAAACATATATTTTTACGCATGATTACATTTAAAATCACAAACAAATTTATTCATTATCGTTTTCGTTTTTAAGATAATTAGATCTAATTATTGAAATAATTACTGAGACGTATACTAATTTAACAAAATGCAAATCGCGTATACGATTAAACGTTGCTATGCGCACCTGTCGTTTACATCATTTGACATTTAATCAACATGGCGGACTATACAGAATTAAATTGTGACTCGGCAAAAATGGCAAATAACGTCGTAAACGATCGAATTAACGATGGAGATTATACATTATGAAGGAATTAATGAAATGTCTGTGATAATCAACGATGCATAAAAATGTTTTAGATAGCAACAACATTATTTATTTATTTGTAATCTACTCGGTGGATGTATGTCACGGAAACGAGTGTTTGCATATTGTTAGCGATCAATTTACTCGCAATGTTATTTTAAACATCTGTCGAGATTATTGTTAGAAAATTGGATAAGACAAACATGGTTACATTTATATGTTAGTGGATCTGTGTAAAATCAGATTCATATGCATATATTGCTTTATTATGTTTGTCGTGCTGTACAGTTTATTGAAACAGCATGGAACTTAAATGTACATTGCAAGGTAAATATATGAATATAAATCATAGTAAGTTAAATACATATATTACCATTAAATGTGCTTGTTTATATTTTGTTCCACAACTGTCTCTGATGTGATTACATGTTTCTCCCTAATTCAGGTATTCACGGAACGTTTTTGCCCTTTTTTTCCTAAACTGCGCGCTAAAATGCCCTTTTTGAAAGTAATGCGCCATGCCACTTTGTCCTCCTGGGAAAAACACTACATGCTCAATGTGTAAAACATACTAAGTGACCCTGTGACCTAGTTTTTGATCTGGCATGACCCATGTTCGATCTTGGCCTTCAGATCATCTAGATAAAACTTCTGATCAAGTTTGGTGAAGAGCGGATGAAAACTACTTGAATAAGAGAGAGGACACCATGCTGAATGATAAAAAACGCACTAAGTGACCCCGTGACCTAGTTTTTTACCCGGCAAGGCCCTAGTTCGAACTTGGCCTTAAGATTATCTAGATACAACTTCTGACCAAGTTTGGTGAAGATCAGATGAAAACTACTTGAATTAGAGAGCGGACAACATGCTGAATGTTTAAAACGCACTAAGATACCCTGTGACCTAGTTTTTGACCCGGTAAGGCCCATGTTCGAACTTGGCCTAGACATCATGTAGATACAACTTCTGACCAAGATTTGCATCAAATTCTATTGACCAGGGATCATATTTTCTCGCAACATCAATCGGTCCGGATATAAATGGGGAAAAGTATCCAAAAATGTATATCCGAAATCATGACAAATTACGTTAAAATATATACCATTGATTTTGCCATTCATGAAGGTGGTATAATAAATGTACAAGTAAAATTCCCTTAGGCATTTTTTTTAAACAGAACGAGTTTTCTCAACTGGTTTTATCATTTGGTATTTCATTGTTGTTTCTTGTGCTGTTTTATCAGACTTTTTTCATAGTTGTCAATATTATTAATCTGTGTAAGTCTATACCGATGTTTAAAATTGTTGTCGACTCGATAATAGCTTACAAACAGGCACTGAACCAAACAAAAGTCTGTGCGTAGGTTGGCTACTGACAACAACAAACCAAATAATTAAGAAATAGTTTGTTGTCAAATAACCCACGGCCGATAGTTTAGATGCGTAGGGATTTAATCACGAGAGCGAAGCATTTGAAACCACGCATCTAATTTTCCGGTCGTGAGTTATTCAACAACAAAGTATAAAGTACACAAATTATTTCGATTCTAACATGGTTTCACTAAAGATTTATTCAATGTATATTATTTTTCTTGTGTACTATTTTATGTGAAGTTCAGCCCATAAAAATAACTTTCCGCTGTTCTTTCGATCAGATCCGCGACTTTCATTCATAATTATATTACCGGATTATAACGTTGGTGGAAAATGTATCGGCATGTTTTGTTTAGTTACAGCGCGTGCTTTCAGACGCGTCTTTTCAGATGCGTCTTTAATCCGCTGTTCACAAGTTTTCGATTTCATGACATGGGAATTTTAATAGCAAACAGAATCGGACCTACTGTTTGGGATTTTCAATCGGTCTTTCATGACCCCAATCGGTCTAGGACCGACAAAACCGACAAAAATATGATCCCTGCTATTGACCCAGTTACAATGACAATGTATTTATAAAAGGCACATTGTACATGTACCTCTGCATTGATGATATAAAGCTACACGAAAAGGGCTATTGGTCTTAATATTTAGCTTGAAGACTGTATAATGAATGCTTGACAGAACTGACTTTTAAATGCTTGTGAAGACTTACATTAATAATTAAAACTTAAGTGGAAATCATCATGTAATGAAACAAGAGGGTCATGATTAGTGCTGCAACAATACGCCAAAAACCGTATTGCAATATTGTCAGTTCAAAAACCCGTATTGCAATATATCGCAATATATTGCTAACTTGTACCAAAATTATAACTTGCCAATTACCCGATAATCCCATAAATTCCAATTTTAAAGCAAATTCTGGTAAATATTTACTATAAATGTGCTCAAGAATAATAAGAAACACAAACATTCGCAAATTTTCTTAAGTATCAAATACATTTTTGCAATTGTTACTATTTAAAGATGTGATGAAATAACGTCCAACCGGGGCGTTTTTCCCGCTGAACACTCGTAATTCAGCTGACGTGATGTTCCCGTTTGTATACAACACAAAATACACCCATACTTTCCATGCGACGTTCTACATGTCTGTATAATTTTCGCGCGCTTTTTATTGAGACAAAGGATAAAGCACTTTTTATTTGACGCTATAATTTTTTATTGTCGCGTTAGCATTCAAATTTGGAAGCGTGTTTCTGTAATTCGGATTACAAATAATGCTCAAATCAGAATCGAACGAAACATTTACAGCTGTGCGAAATTAATTCAACGATAATCTGTTCAAAAGCATCGAATGAATGCTCCCATGTAACAACGCTACTCCGTATAATACACTTTTTAGAATGCTATTTTTACGTAAAAAATAATTTACACTGCTTTGTTTTGTTTACCTTTTTATCATTATTTCGGATGGCTTTTCTGGACGAAATGTGAATGAATTTTTGTAAACTTTTCGTACCGGTATGATGAAAATCATATCGCAATACAATATGCAGATTGCGTATTGCGATATATACCGATATACCGGTATATTGTTGCAGCCCTAGTCATGATAGCCCTGAATCGCTCACCTGACTCATAAAGATCAGATGAAAACTATGACATCTATTGTCTACACAAGGTTTTTCTATGATTTGACCTAGTGACCTAGTTTCTGACCCCAGATGACCCAAATACAATCCCAATCCAGATTTCATCAAGATAAACATTCTGAGAAAAATTTCATAAAGATCTGATGGAAACTGTGACCTCTATTGTCTACACAAGGTTTTTCTATGATTTGACCTAGTGACCTAGTTTTTGACCCCAGATGACCCAAATACAATCCCAACCCAGATTTCATCAAGATTAACATTCTGGCCAAATTTTATTAAGATTTGATGAAAACTGCGACCTATACTGTTTACACAGTTGTTTTTTTTAACTTTGACCTAGTGACCTAGTTTTTGACCCTAGATGACCCAAATTTGGTCTCAACCCAGATTTTAACAAGACAGACAACCCAGATTTCATCAAGATAAACATTCTGACAAAATTTCATAAAGATTGGATGAAAACTGTGACCTCTATTGTCTACACAAGGTTTTTCTATTATTTGACCTAGTGAACTAGTTTTTGACCCCAGATAACCCAAATACAATCCCAACCCAGATATCATCAAGATAAACATTCTGACCAAATTTTATAAAGATCTGATGAAAACTGTGACCTCTATTGTCTACACAACGTTTTTTCTATTATTTGACCTAGTGACCTAGTTTTTGACCCCAGATGACCCAAATACAATCCCAACCCAGGTATCACCAAGATAAACATTCTTACAAAACTTCATAAAGATTGGATGGACACTGTGACCTCTATTGTCTACACAAGGTCTTTCTATTATTTGACCTAGTGACCTAGTTTTTGACCCCAGATAACCCAAATACAATCCCAACCCAGATAAAGATCAGATGAAAAATGTGACCTCTATTGTCTACACAACGTTTTTCTATTATTTGACCTAGTGACCTAGTTTTGACCCCAGATGACCCAAATACAATCCCAACCCAGGTTTCAAGATAAACATTCTGACAAAACTTCATAAAGATTGGATGAAAACTGTGACCTCTATTGTCTACACAAGGTTTTTCTATTATTTGACCTAGTGACCTAGTTTTTGAACCCAGATAACCCATTATAATCCCAACCCAGATTTCATCAAGATAAACATTCTGACCAAATTTCATAAAGATTGGATGAAAACTGACATCTACTGTCTTCACAAACAAATTGTTGACGGACAAACACACGCACGCATGCACAACGGACGCCAGACATCTCACGATCACATTAGCTCACCATGTCACTTCCTGACAGGTGAGCTAAAATTAATAATTGACAGTTTATGAAATCGTTTTCAGATTTCTTAACTCCCTTCCCATAAGAAGCGAAGTGAAATCAGCTTTTGCAACCAGCATATAACCAGAACAGCCTGTGAGTAATTCACAGTCTGTTCAGGTTTTATGCTGTTTGCTGCTCATCAGGATCTAACGGTTGAAAATGAAGACTTTTAAATTTGAATCTAGTAAGAAAGGTCTTTAATTTGATTTAACTTTCTGAGGGACTACAAATACTTCAAAATTCGTATCTAAGTGGTACGTGGTTAATTGTTCATGTTATCACCTATTTTTTACCGACGTTTATTATTTACTGTCTTGCATCTTTGGGAAAAAATCATTCTCCTACACTTTCAGAGAGAAGTTCCTGGTATCTGAGTTCCTGGTAACTGACATTCATTCCTTGCTATTCTGAGGATTGACCTATGATATTTAGGCCTGTGTGCAATACAGGTAGGTACATTGTACATGTAGGTAAGCATGACTGTATGTAGGAGTCCTGGGATGAGGATTGTAAGAATCATTTCTGCTTAAATATGATGTGCAGAGAGACTGTATATTCTAAACATGCTCAACAACATTAACAGACGCTATCAGAAACCTCTTCTATGTGAAAGACCTTATTTTATGTGTAAAGCATTAAGGGGCCAATTTAAAGACTTTGCCCTCACTTGTATTTCACCATTCACAAATGAACGTACAAGAGTTTCACATTGAATAAAATACAAATTCTGAAAAAAAACTGCTTTAATGGAAAAATTAACAATGATTGTATTTTTGAAAATGAACAACAGTACAAACAAAGGGTTCACCTTGAAGACACTAAAAGGTTTAACCATTAAGGAATGATGAACAAACTACATGTATAAACAAGCCTTTTATCTTCAAGGTTCTATGATAAAGGATTTTACTTTGCAAGCATTATGAACAGTCAACTATGAACTAAGGTTTTAATTTAAAGGCATCATATACAGGGGTTTCATTTGCAGGAACTATGAAAAAACTATGAACACAGTTTAACCTTCAAAGAACTGATTTTTTTTCTAGGGACTTAATATTCTATGAACAAACTAGGAACAAATGTTTTACTTCAAAGGAACTACATGTTAGTTCAAGGGTTTTAACTTTGTAGTATGAGCAAACTATAACCTAATATATACTAACTTCCTAAAGTATTCTCTTATGGGACCTTACAACAAAGGTTTCATCTAAATTGAGGGAACTTATATTAATAGTAGGATTAAATAAGGAGCAAAAGTTTTACCTTGAAGGAACTATGTACAAGGGTTTCATCTAAATCTATCACAACACACTTCTTGGTGGAATCCTGGGGACGTACAGCGGGTAACAGATACTTTTCATTGGAATTCTACAACATTAAACATCAGCATTAGAATAAACAGTAATTGTATTAAAAAAGAATAGTAATTGGCATAAGAATTGGTAAAAACAGTCGTTAAAAAGAATAGGAATAAACAATTATAGGAAAGGATAGGGATAGCTTAAACAAGACTATTGTCAAGCAATATAAGTCCCCTACTGGCTCCACCATTGTCAGAAATTCCACCATTTTTCAGAATATTTTTTTTATATTTGTTGCCATAACAACCAGAATTTTTGACATAGGAACAAAATGAAAAGACGTGCATAATGTCCATATTGACATCTACATTTGTATCTATGTTCCAAGTTTCATGAAAAAATATTAAGAACTTTTAAAGTTATCGCAGGATCCAGAAAATTGTGACAGAGTGACTGACTGACAGACAGACAGACGGCGTGCAAACCATAAGTCCCTCCGGTGAAACCGGTAGAGGACTAAAAAAAATAGGCAATGGCAAAAACAATTACTGGCATTTCTTTAAAAGCATCATAATTGCCATGAACAATCACTGAAACTGCTTTAAAAGCATTTACAAAAAACCAAAAGATGTGTTTGTCAAAAACACAATGCCCCCTATTGCGCCGCTTTGAAGCCATAAATTTTACCTTTGACCTTGAACGATGACCTTGACCTTTAGCCACTCATAATATGCAGCTCCATGAGATACACATGCATGCCAAATATCAAATTGCTATCATCAATATTATAAAAGTTATGACCATACTTTAACGAAGGTTAAAGTTTTAGGAAAGAACAAGATATGTGTGTGTCAGAAACACAATGCCCCCTACTGCACCGCTTTGAAATGAAATTTCTATTTATCATTTGGCAGGTAAAGAAATCATCTCCCTTTAAAGATTTTGTCCAATCCAAACAGGGACGGGGGGTGGAACCAGAGCTCCAGATAAGGTTTTGTGAAATTCTTAAATTACTACCAGATTTTCAAAAAGAATACGTAACTCTGAAATTTTATTGTTAACGTTACTACTAAGTTTTGGAAAATAATTCTTATTTTTTATAAATGACCTAAAAATAAATAATACTGGTTATTTTCATGAAAAAAAATCAAAATAAACATACTAGCAACTTTATTTATACGAGTTCAACAGTGTCTTTTCAGTATTATACAATTTTATTTTTCAAATACCTTCATATGCCCAAACTGTGCTTAGATTGCATGCCTTTTGCCATTGTTTTTGACAGATAGACTGTATACGCCGCTTTTATTGGAAAAAATGCACTTTCTTAAACAATCCCGATAACCATTCTAAATAAGCACCGCAAAGATCTTTAATACGGGAAAAGAACTCAATAAAAAAAATAATATTCGTAACTTGATTTTGTAATTCTTAATGGTACGACAAGATTTTAAAATAAATACGTAACGGACTTGAAAATAATTCGTAAATACGAAAATACGACCCTTATCTGGAGCTCTGTGGAACCCTACTATTCACAAATAAGTACAAAGAAATAATTATATCATTAAAAAAAACTTTGACAAATCAATCATTTGAGTTATAAATAATAAAAGTAAAAAATATGTACAGTAACTGTGAAAAGAACTTAAATTCTTGGTAAGGAAGTATATAATAAGAGATTTATAATTATATAAATTTCTTTCCCTTGAAAATAATTGTTTCTAACAAATGTCTACTTTTAGTAGCAAATAATTAAAAGCCACTATCTATTTTTAGTAGCAAATAATTAAAAGCCACTACCGTGACTGTAGATTCAATGCTCAAAATGTGCAGCTTCATGAGATACACTTGCATGCCAAATATCAAGTTGTTATGTTCAATATTGAATAATTATCTCCCTTTAAAGCTTATTACTTCCCTTGGATTTGTATTTTTGACCTTAGACCTTGAAGGATGATCTTGAACTTAACAAGATGTGTTTGTCAGAAACACAATGCCACCTACTGCGCCGCTTTAATTTATTTAACAAGAATATATAATTAGGCAGGCCAGATAATTATGTCCATTTAAAGCTTATTACTTCACTTTGATTTGTTTTTTCGACCCCGTGACCTAGTTTTTGAACTGGCATGACCCATATTCGAACTTGACCTAGATATTGTCTAGATACAACTTCTGATCAAGTTTGGTAAAGATTGGATGAAAACTATTTGAATTAGAGAGTGGACACGAAAGTGTGACAGACAGACTTACAGACGGACAGTGTGATAACTATTTACCCCCTTTTCTTCGAAAGGGGGCATAAAAAGTTCTCATGAATACGTTGTTCTTCCAACGCTGCCCAAAGCCAGACTCGTGTTAGGTCCTAAATAATCAGATATCATGGCGGAAAATTAACATGAAATATATTGTCGCACAAAAAATAAAACCCAGCATTTTGTATCTCCTTAAATCTAAGTTACAATACCCCATCTAGCATTGACTTTTTACCTATTGCTATAAGGAACACTGATTTTTATAGGTTTACTTTATTTTACGAAATATTTTACGATATTATCGTTGATTTTGAGTATTTATGTGGCTTTAAAAAGAATTTGAATTAACAACAAATATCACTTGAATTCTACTTCCAATATCATTTCCTTTAACTAAGGTTTTACCTATAGGTTACAATACACACGATACTCCAAAAATATATTAAGTGTTTTGAAATAACATATAACCAAGGTGTATCTTGCCTATAATTGCTAGCGTGACTCTCTTTGTCATCTCAAAGACATTCTTCTTTACAAACATTAAAGCAGACCTGTTCAGTTATAATTATTCATCATGCAAGGGTACTGTTCCATTTTAATAACTTAACTTTAACTATGACCTATCTTATGAGTAGTAACATTGCAAACTTAGTAAAACAAATAATGCTAATTACATTTGTTAATACAATATGATTACCTTATTGAGCATATTTGTAAGACTTGAACCTACAGACTTAATACATGACTGCATTCAAATACTGAATCTTTCATACAATGGTATAAAATGACATAATGTTTAGTCTCCTTTAGTCTTCTTATTGTATAATAGGATTTATAGTTATCTGTTTTATATGCACACAATGTGAGAACAGACAATTTTAAAACAACATGTTTGCTCATAATAATTTATTTAACATAATTCATAATTAGTTAATTTAAAATGATGATAATTTAAAAATAATAAAGGGCAAAGTTTGAATAGCATTCAAATACTTTTACTAAAATTGAATTTAAAACAACGAAGGGGGGCTAGTATAAAGGTTAGGGGATATATTCTTAGCTGGGGGGTTTGGCATGAAATTTCTGCCTGTAAAAAAACTTAAAAAATATGTCCCAAATATAAACTGTGCTGTTAGGAAAACCTGCTTACATGTGTGATGCCCCTAGGATTGCCATTTTCCTCGACAGCGATGGGCGCTTGGTAGGCACTTGATGACGAGTGGTGGTTCTTGTTGCCAAAGCAACAGAGAAATGAGCTAAAAATACCGCGATTTCGTTTTTTGTTGTTCAACGTCGACGACCCTAGAATGAGAAAACATTTGACACATGGTTACTAAAACTGTTGATAGTGCTTTATGACAAACAAGAGACAGGGGGTTTTTTTACTAAGAAAGTGACGCGGATATTCGGCGTCTTCCCCTGCCAGAATTTTTCCCCTAAAAATACAATTTCCCCTCCAAAAATATAATTTTTCACCAAAATATATTTTACCCTCAAAGAAATGTTGTTTTTTTCTTTTGGGAAGTCGACACTTATCCAATGTTTACCATGTACAACGATCTCGCTCTCTCTCTTCCAAACACTCAAATCTGGGAACACCAGTGATTCTAAATATAGCTCTTAAATAACGTCAGGGAAACCGGGCAACTAATCGTATTAATCATGTGACTATTTTACTGGATTCCGGTCTTGCGCGAGAAGGGTGTTTCGTCAATTAATTACCGGAAACCAGTCAAATTTTCATCCAGGCTATGTGAAAGCCAAGATATAAACGTTAAAACAGAAAAAAGTCTCACAATTGGCTTTCATACACGAACAAAATAAAACGTTCGGACTCGGAAAATATTAATTGCGTCGACACATTTTTTAAGAATGAATCATCAAAAACCGTTGAAACCCAGCAGGATTCGGAGGTACATGTAATCAACATCGAACATTGTGAAAGTGAAAGTACACAATCGGCAGCTGCCGCACCTTTCCCTTCCAATACTGAAGCAGATCTAAATCATCTACCCATTCATCATGAAATTGAAATCAAAATATTGACATCGTCCCCCCGCCCCAGTTGAAAACATTTCCCATTATAAGATCTACCCCCGCAACTTTATTTAGGACTTTGACTTTAATATCATATTTGTTCATTTGTTTAAGAACAAAAAGGTCAGAGACATGCCTCTTTTTCTAAAAAAAAAACCTGAAGTCTGTAGGTGAGTTATAGAGTTGAAATGAAAAGTTTTTACTTTTTCCCAAAATATGTCTCTTTCGCGCTCTATTTTCCCTTTTTACCCAGCGTCCAGCGTCTTCCCCTTTTTCTAAAAAAACCCTGAGAGATGTGTTTGTCAGAAACACAATGCCCCTATTGCGCCGCTTTGAAATAAAATTTCAATATATCATTTGGCAGGTTTAGAAATTATCTCCCTTTTAAAGCTTATTAATTCCCTTGGATTGTATTTTTTTTACTTTAGACCTTAAAGGATGACCTTGAACTTGACCTTTCACCACTCAAAATGTGCAGCTCTATGAGATACACATGCATGCCAAATATCAAGTTGCTATTTTCAATATTGTAAAAGTTAAATGGCAAATGTTAAAGTTTTCGGACGGACGGACCGACAGTTCGAATGCTATATGCCACCCTACCGGGGGCATAAAAACAGGCATTGGCCATTAATTTGATATTTACTGGTACGTGTCCCAGACACTTACAACAACCAAAATAGTAATTTGCAATTCAGGGGTTGAAGAATCCACTCGACCGCTCGCATATGCGAGTGAAGTTGACGGTCGGGCGAGTAAAATTTGCTAAATACTCGTCCGACCAGGCGAGTGCTGTTTTTCAAGTTGAGAAATATAAATTCAGTTCCAGAACACCTTCCACATCGATACAAATTGCGAACAATTTTTCGAACGAACAAAACATACGTTAAGTACACAAAGAAACTGCACTTTCGTTTTGACAATGAAAAATGACGTCACGGGCACAGTAAAAATAATTCTCGAAATCGGCTGCGCTCTTTTCGTCCATGTCAGTGCTCTTAGCTAATCGATTTAAAGTGAATAAAACTGTTAAATATATTGGTCATTCTGTGAATTTTAATGTAAATATCAATAAAACAATAATACATCACTGGTTAGTTATAATACTTCTTATATGAAATTAAAAATAAACAGAAAAGAAATAATTATTAATAAACAGAATAATTCCGAATTTCGTGATCAGAAGCCTTAGGCATAATTTACCACATTGCAACCGATTGTCAATCAAGTGTGTCTTTAAGAAAAAATTCATCTGAAATATTAAAATGGAAAAGGGTTCTATTTTAAAATATCTGCAAGGTGGTGGCGACAGGGAACAGAAAGAATTAGAAAGGTCCTCAAGACGAAAAGCGGAAAGAATTGAGAAAAGGAAAGAGGTGCAGAAAACGTAAGGAAAGCAAATATAATCCATCCGATAGTGTAGATAATTTGTTTGCAGTTTAGTGTCACTATGTTAAGTAGATTTAGAAGGTTCTGGTTGATCATAACTTTAAATATAGATATCTATTTTTATAATGCAGTGCGAGTAGATTAAAGTGGAAGGCGAGTGGATTGTCAGGCCTACTCGCCCTGCAGGGCGAGTGGCTCTGGAAAAATTCTTCAACCCCTGCAATTCCATACACTACCTGTTTGCAATTCAATGCACTACATATAGGTATTATACCAGTGTTCTCCATAAAAAAATGAGTAGCCAAATACATTTTCAAAGTATAGCCAGCGACTAAGAACTAAAAGGGACATTTTTTTCCACTGTCTTGAATTGATATTTTGGGGAAAAGTAGCTGGCGTCAAGATTGTTGGTTACAAACCAGTGAAATCGCCGGCTGCAGGTGCTTCCTGAGAAGACTGACTATACACCTTTAAAAAGGTGAAATTCAGGCTTTGAAATGGCTAAATGCTTAAGACCACAGCAAATGTGATTGGCATAAAAATAACACAAACAGCAAGCCTTGTAACTACTGGTCAAACCGCTAATTTTGACAACTGGTATAAAATTATTATTGATGTATGCACACTATACGTGTCTTATTCTGTGAAAGCTGGGCATAATGCATGTGCATAAAGTGTCGTCCCAGATAAACCTGTGCAGTCTGCACAGGCTAATCAGGGACAACACTTTCCGCTTCAATGGTATTTTTCGTTTAGAGGAAGTCCCTTTTTACCGAAAATCTAGTTTAAGCGGAAAGTGTCGTCCCTGATAAGCCTGTGCGGACTGCACAGGCTAAACTGGGACAATACTTTACGCACATGCATTATGCCCAGTTTTCTCAGAACACGACTCATATGGTCAACTGTGAATGCAGATAAAGATCCTTCCAGAAAACTGTATTATGCACACAGCAATAAATGCCATGGTTTGCATATATGAACCTACTAACAGTTATTTAACTCAAAGAGTGTACTGGCCTTTCATCCAAAGTGGAAATTTGATACATGCATATTTTACCTATTTTAAACATAGGGCTTATTACATGTAGTTCATTATACAGTGGAGCAAATCCTTATATAGCACTGTGACTGTAATCTCACAGTTCAAAAGCAACTTTCAATGGGATTCAATGGGTACTGATCAAAAACTTTACAATCTCTTGTCAAGCATTGTAGATTGTAACAGTATTATGTATGCTGGCAAATTTATGCCGAAATATGGCAACATCTTTTTCACGCTTCATTTGGATTTTAATGTAGTAATTCAACCCTTCAAACAGGAAGTGTTTATGTTTACTGTTAGCAACTGATTTAATAATCTTTACTGCACATTTTAGCTACATGTACCATAAATAGAAATTAAACATTCATTCATAGTAATAGATGTCAAAACAAGTAGTGCATGTAATGCAAAATTTAATTTTATTATTCCATAACTTTTTTAATATATCTTATACAATGTTAATGCTACTTAATAAATTGAAAAATGAAATTAAAAAAAAAATCTTACAGATTTTGAACTTTTCCTAGTTGACAATACAGTTAAAAAGGAAAAGATCTATTTTGTATATTAATATGCATGTACATGTAGCAGGGCGATACCCCATTCCCAATGAAAAGTATATTATTTTTTCGTAATGGGACTTTAAAATTCCAAACTTAAGGTTGAAAAAAACACACACTTAGATCTCAATATTTAGTTCATCTCACATCCAGCTCTATAAATTGAACCTAAGTCACAGGGCCCTTGCTACACTTTGGGGGATTTGGGCCGGGGCCCATTAGAGGAGGGAATTTCGATCCGTTTTGGGCGAAAAGGGGAATTTTAGAAGATCTTTTCACCAACCATTCAACACTTAAAATTGTTATATTTTAATGTGATTTACATAAATATACATTTAATCAAAGGTTAATAGCACGATACCAGCTGGCAACATAGGTATAGAAAAAAAATTGGGGGGAGGGGGGAATTTTTAGCTGAAATAGGGGAAAAAAGTATACTTTTTAAAGGGCAAAAACTGCCAAACGACGGCCCTGATATTATCGAAAAAACTTTTTTCTCATATTCAAAGCATTTCTTGACAGAACAACAACAAAAACACTAATTTCACAATTTCATAATTTTAGTAAAAAATGCTGTGATTTTTCCTGATCAAAAGTGACCCGGCCCCATTCCAAAAATGGTGAAAAAACATTGTTAGTAAAGTCTTTCCAAAAGTTGCCAACATTTTACAGGACATTTGGTCTGGTAAACTTTGACATTTTACCAGACCAAAAAACATTTTACGAGACCGAAAAACATTTAACCAGACAAGGCATATTGGGCAAATTTCGTTAATTCTAAAAGGTAAGACAATTGGACTAACAGATACTGTCAGTATTCAAATTTATTTCCAGTAACATCTACAGAGACAATAGCTTCAGTTGTGTGGCCGCTAAATTCACGCTCGTTGCTGGTTATTTTAATTTCGAAAAGGAATGAATCCACTGTTGTTACATTTGCAAAGAGTCCTTGAAAAGAGGTCAAAACACAGCGGGGCCTCGGTTTTCCCGCTTTGGACGAAAATAACGAATGTAGGGAAACAGATATGCTGATCAGGCCACCAATGAACGTGAAGTTCATTGTCTCACTATTAGCATAATGACTCGCGAGACTCATTATGAGTGTATACAACTGTATGAATATTCATAAGTTTGCTGCGCTATTTTAAGATCGATGTTTTTCCAATATTTTGTGTTAAAGGAATAATGTTTTGTATGAGAATGACATGTCCGCAGTCCGACGAGATTTCGGAAAGACTGATAGTATTTTTAATAATAATATAGGACAAGTGACCAATTTATTAATTGCTACAGCTTAATTGTGTACATGAAAAACACCTGCCGTCATACAGTAACTGCTGTATTTCTCTGTCTTATTATGCCAACTTTTAATGTATCCGACTTATAATGGGATAATCATATATAAATAATTAATCTATTATATATACATGTAGATTGACTACATGTAAATTGTTTTTCTGATGGCATGAATAGAATGGCACAAACAAACAGTTTTGTGTTGCTTATAATAAACACGAAATTCAAGTTCAAATTTATTTAATTTATCTGTACATGAATACTTATTGACAAAATTGTGATTCATTTGATACCCCAGTTCATGCCTACAAGTATAATACATGTCGGAATATGTGTTACAAAGTTCTGTTTACATTTACATATATTTTGTCATATTTTATCGTTTGCAGGAATTTTGTACAATCATAACAAGGGAAAACAAGATACATGTAAATACTAGGATTATTATTACAATATTTGTATAAAGAGAATTCAATAAATACCATCAATAGAATACTATGTTACTCTATAAAATTATTAGGGCTGTCACGATACGCTGTGAGCGTACCGCGGTATATTGTGGTACGGCAACACTGAATCGCGGTACGTACCGCGATATTTTACAGAATATGTATCTGTGAAGAAAACAGCAGAATAACAAGTTTTACAAACTTTATTAAACTCAATAATCAGAAAACACTCGTATCATAGTATGACTAGAAACTGTAAAAGAAACTGTAATAAACTTGATAGAAGTAGTCATTGTTATTGTTCGCGTCTTTTTCTAAAATGTCCGCCATGTTGTTTACAATAGCTGTGACTACGATCTGTGTAAATCGAACGCTTCAAGGGCATGTTCAAAATGCGGAGTCAGCGGGCCCAGTATTGAAAATCCGTAGCGTTCTGACTCTTCCTCGACTTATTCAGAATCTTAAGATAACATGATTCGGAAGTGCCATGCTTCGAACGATCGATATACTAAAGAAAGAAAATAAGAAATAGAATAAACATCTTTTGGATAATAATGAACTTTTTGCAAAGGAAATCTGTCCCTAATTCCAAAAAAGATACGGACCCATACATCGCCGTATTTTAAACGTGAAAGTTAAACATCTACAAGTGGAAGCGCTTGCTTGACCTGGATATTAACAGATTATTTATTTAGCCCTTTTGAATCGCTTCTACATTTTTCAAAACGATATCTATATCAAAATAATTATGTAATGTATTTATATCTGTGCTAATATAATAATATTTAAAAAACCGGTGCTGCAACGCCGTCCCGCGCACTGCGGTGCGATTTTTTCACGACATGCACCGCGATATACCGATATACCGGTGAATCGTGACAGCCCTAAAAATTATTAATCATTTTGACAGTTCTTTTTAATAGTTACAATATTACCTCAACAATAATAGGTTTAATGGTATAATTCTCAATGAAAATAAGTTGGAAAAATGACTTCTGGGGTAAATCTCAAAATGATATTTGATAAATGAAAACGTAAATTACATTTTTTAGTTATTTCACACAATGACATACTATTCTTCATACAAATATTAACACTACTAAAATGTAATACTATTAACTTTTCTCTAAACTATTATTCATATGATGCAGGTATTTGATTACTGTGGATCATTGTAGCATTAAACGTTTTATCAAGGTTATTGCATAATAATTATTGAATACATGTTTTTGGAGGTTTATCTACATGTACCGGTACCTTTAATGCACGACACAAACTCTTGTAGGTGTTGTATTACCAATCTCCAAACTTTTGTAGCAGACATGTTAACTGGTTATGCATTCATGATATGGTATCTTATATAATTTTCACTTCCCTCTACTTTTAGTTTGAAAATTAAGCCGAATTATTCAAAATTATCCATAAAATTAAGCATTACACATTCAATTGATTTACATCATCTATACCCATCATCAGGTAAAGAACAAATCATTCTCAAAATACCAGTGAATATAAACAATCAAAGTTCAAACAGTGGCTTAATTAAAATTAGAACGTAGAGTTCATCAAGATTGGCATTCAATTATAGGTATTATCTGATACCTGGGTGATAACCTATTTATGTTCATTATAATCATATACTAAATTATCATTGATGTTTGTAATAGCAATAGTTGATCAGCTCATGTCATGTGTTGCTTTATAGATAACCCTTTTGTATATGTTCACATGGCGAAAAGCATGACCTCATCAACAAACATAACTAAAAATTGCTATAAAGCAGAAACACAACTGAAAATGACTGTCACAATTTGTTCCATCATGCAATACCCCCAAATTGAATTTTTCTTTAGATTTACGCATATAAGGGTTCAAGTATTTGGTTATTTGGATTTGGTTGCTAGTAAATTGGGTTTGAGTATCATTTGCTCAAAAACCTGCGTAATTTTATAAACTTCTGTTCCATAAATCATTTCATTCAGACGTTTCCTGTGAACAACAGTAACAATAAAATTAACAAATACATTGAGGTTGTTGATAGGCAACTTCTGTTATATCTTAAATAAAAGATTCTTTTTTTTCCTATTCAACAGAAAAGAAAATTGCTTTTCAACATTCAGCAAACTATAACCCTTCCCCCCTTTAGAATCAAAGTGAAAATGGCTTTTGCAACCAGCATAAAACCAGAACAGCCTGTGTATAACTCACAGTCTATTCAGGTTTTATGCTGTTTGCTGCTCATCAGTATCTAAGGGTTGGAAATGAAGCCTTAAAAACTTTATCAATATTATATAAGAAGAAATGTTCTGAGCAATATTCATGATAATAACAGGCCTTTTCCAGGCCCTTTTGGGGACACAAAATAGTATTGGGAATTTATTAGCAGAAAAGTCCACTTGGGTAAAAACTAATTGATCTAAATCAAATAAGTTGTATCCTTTGTCTATATGAAATTGAAATAAAATTGAGTCGCAATTATACTTAGACATTTTTTATAAAAAAACAAGAGATTTGTTTGTCAGAAACACAATGCCCCCTAATGCACCGTAAATCATGCAAATTCATTATCAAACATTCCAAAATAATTTAATTCAAGAATGTTAAACCCATTTAAGTTAATTTGCATAACTTGGTTGAAAATATATCAATTAAAATTACATTAAATGTTCAAAAAGACATTCATGCGTCCTTATTACTATTCAGCTGATAAATACACTGCCCTTAATAATACAAACGCTAGATATGTTTATGTCGTAACTATCTACCGTAATCTCGGTCAACACACTTGTGGTGTTGGCACAACCAGAACAACCTGCATATTTAAACATGTAAACAAATGGTGATCGGTCTTTTAATTTGATAAATATTAATTCATGTAGGGTTGACTAGTAATCAGAACAGTTTAAAACAGAGTTTTATCGTTGAATATTAATAATACGTTGTGTACCAAGCGATAATTCTTTAATCTTCTCACACAAAATTTGCGTGTAGCATACCGAAGGCAAAACGACCTTGACCCCGAAACGAACAAATGTAAATATTCGATTTATTGCATGTAACAGCACTGCATTAATGCAAAATAATTATTATTTTGGCGAATTTAGTTCCATCTCATGTAAATGTAGTATTTTCTTAGCGAAATGTGCGTGATAAGCGCTAATTGAATTACCAGGTGGCGATCTACTTCGCAGCGCGTAATGTTTTTTTGCAAGTATATCGCCATTTTCGATTCTGATAAATGAAACGAAATGCTTACCCTTTTCCGTTGAAGGAAACGTATGCAATTGTTCGTCATCGCGCGAAACTTGAGTAATAATGGACGGTGCGTCCATTTATAGCCGCAGAACGTAATTAAATCCGTGGTTTTATCCGCGCCATGTATCCGATGTACAAGACATATTATTTTGGTTACACTACAATATGGACAACCGCGTTACTACTACTACCAGTGTATCGCTACTCTGTTTCTGTGAAGTAAATAGGTCAAGATAAACTTATGACCTGTTTCAAAATTGCGCGCGGATATTATTAACAGCATAGCTTGTGACAACTGAAAGATACAATAGCTCGCCGTAAACTGAAAAAATAATTAGGCACTAAAAGCGGTTTATGAATGAGATTATTTTTGTGTGTTTGCTGCATTTTACAGACAGTACAATATATAGTGTGTTTAATGTGTGTGTTGTACTGTAGATCTATTCTTTTTAAAGACAGTTGACACGAATTTAATTTCTTATAATACTTTTTAAATTATATACGTCGTACTTAAATTTATTCCGAAAATTCAGAATACGTAAAGATATATTGGATATATGTGAATGCGGTGATGCTCCCTTGAACGTCTCCCAATTAACTGTTAACATATATCTGACTCTTACCAGGACCATAAATCTTGATTTAAGTTTGTATACACTTGGAGACTTTTCTAACGCAACACTTTTCAAACTTAAATATTTTCACTTGTGATCATATGACTACATTCGGGTTACACGATAAAATAATTCGTCCACGACGATCATACGCTCCAGCACATGGTTCTATCTTTTTTTGCACGTTTATAAAATATACAGATATCTTATACAATAAAGGATATATATATTAATAATGATAGTAAAAAAGGTTAGTAATAAGTCTTGTCCGACTCCCGGGGGGTGGGGGGGGAGCTAACTTCCCAAATTATAGGGTAGGGGTGTCTCGCTGAGACTTCAGAAATGTGACCCATTTTTATACCGGAACCAGGGGCGGCTCCAGGATTTCTGGTTAAGGGGGGGGGGGGATATTGAATGATTTGTTGGAGATCAAGGCTGCCGCTAGGCCCCTGGCGGGTGCTGGGCAAAGCTCTGCTAGGGGGTCCAGGGGGCGATGCCCACCGTAAGCTTCACGATTTTAGTGATTTCGAAGGCTTTGACAACCACTTCTCGAGCATGTCACGCCTTATACTTACATCAAAGTACCTTCTTATAATGCCAAAAAAGTGCATAGTTTATAGTTTTGGGTGTCCAGGGGGGCAAAGCCCCCCCCCCCCCCCCCCCCCGAAAGCTCCACGATTTTAGTGATTTTGAAGGCTTTGACAACCACTTCTCCAGCATGTCACGCCTTATATACTTTCATCAAAGTACCTTCGTATAATGCCAAAAAATGAAAAGTATATCGTTTAGGGGGTCTAGAGGGGCGAAGCCCCCCGGAAGCTCCAGGATTTTATTGATTTTGAAGGCTTTGACAACCACTTCTCGAGGATGTCACGCCTTATATACTTTCATCAAAGTGCCTTCTTATAATGCCAAAAAAGTGCATAGTTTATAGTTTTGGGAGTCCAGGGGTGCGAAGAGCCCTCGGAAGCTCCACGATTTTAGTGATTTTGAAGGCTTTGACAACCACTTCTCGAGCATGTCACGCCTTATATACTTTCATCAAAGTACCTTCGTATGATGCCAAAAAATGAATAGTTTATCGTTAGGGGGTCTAGAGGGGCCAAGCGCCCCGGAAGCTTCGCGATTTTAGTGTTTTTGAAGACTTTGACAACCACTTCTCGAGCATGGCACGCCTTTTATACTTTCATCAAAGTACCTTCTTATAATGCCAAAAAAGTGCATAGTTTATAGTTTTGGGGGCCAGGGGGGCGAAGCCCCCCCCCCCCCCCCCCGGAAGCTCCACGATTTTAGTGATTTTGAAGGCTTTGACAACCACTTCTCAAGCATGTCACGCCTGATATACTTTTATCAAAGTACCTTCGTATAATGCCAACAAATGAATAGTTTATCGTTTAGGGGGTCTAGAGCGGCGAAGCCCCCCGGAAGCTTCACGATTTTAGTGATTTTGAAGGCTTTGAGAACCACTTCGCGAGCATTTCACGCCTTATATACTTTCATCAAAGTACATTCTTATAATGCCTAAAAAGTGCATAGTTTATAGTTTTGGGGGTCCGGGGGGGGGGGGGCGAAGCCCCCCAGAAGCTCCACGATTTTAGTGATTTTGAAGGCTTCGCCAAGTTTAAATAGGTGACTTAGATCTAGTTAAGTGTAAAACATCAAATAAATTTACTTTACTTTGGAGATTTTAGGGGAGCGTACGCCGCGTACGACGCGTCCGCCCCCCCCCCCCCTGGAACCGCCTATGGGAACTCTGATAAAGTAGACCAATTTTGATACAAGATTTTTGAAAAAGCATACCCATTTGTATACGATACCATTGAGAAAATGGACCCATTTCAAAACAAGAAGTTTGATAAACCGGACCTATTTAAATACCAGAATTTGATAAAGTGGACACATTTCATACTAGAATTTTAATCTCTTCCATATCAATACAGTATACTTATTGAATTTGCTATTATATCTTTCCCGCTACTGTAATTAATTTTTTAATACCCATTTATATACAAGAATGACATTTATCATACCTATTTTGATACTGAACTTTCAAATCTATATGCATTTATATACAAGCGAATTTCTGATTTCAATACCCATATCTATACTTAGATGCTCAAAACCATACCCAAATCTATAATTTTAGTCAAAAAACACACCCCATAAAATCGGCACACCCCTATATACCCGTATATAGGAAGTAACCCCCCCCCCGGTCCGACTTATAACTAGTATAACTTATAACTAAAAATATGCATAAGGGGGGTAGTCATGTTTGAAAAGTGTTGCGGTAAAAAGGTCTCCATTCATTTTTAAGATTTTTCATTTTTTCCTTAATGTTTTCCACCTTCAATGATGATACAAAAATCAACTTAGAATTATATCGATTTTCAGTTTTTCACCATTTCCACGTGCAGAAATATGAAACCACACGAGCTGAAGCGTCAGACCGTCACGGATGGATCATTTAAAATCGTCAGCTAATTTAGAATGTAGTATAAATGCTTACATGTACAACTGTGAATCATAATATTTACTCATTACTGAATGTGAAAAGTGTGAAAAGTATTGCGTTAGAAGTCTCCAAGTGTTTTTATATACTGGGAGCTAAATCGATTATTGGAATGTAAATATACCTTCTTTTTTTAAATCACCCTTTTCATTCAGTTGTTTCCGGGTTAAAGTACAGACTAAAGTAAAAATTTAATTATATTCGTATTCTCCGTTTGCTGATAAACACTCCGGTATATTTTTTCCACATACGTGCATAAATAAGAGAGAAAATAAAGGTTAAACATTTACATGCTTTTTCTCCAAAAATGAAAATGGTAGTCAGAGCACTAAAGCGACGACGGTGCAATCGAGTTTTGAAATGTCACTTCAAATGCGTAGTACATCAAGAACCTAATTAGGAATTAAGAGCATATTATATTTTACCCATCTCTCAAATAATGTAATAAGCTTGCTTTGTATTCAAATTATATGATAATTTGCTTTTAAAAAATGGGAACAAGAAAATTTAAGGTTATTTAAAATGAACTTACAGGTTTTATTTCAGGTATAAATTTCTTATATTATATATTATCTTTTTCAGAGTGGCAAGCTACCTATTACCTATTTCTAATGAACGTATAGGATTTGTTGATTACATTCTTAAAAATTAATTAAAATGTTATCAAAATTACAATGAATTTTAAGTATAATTACAAACAAAAACAACATGCACTAATATAATGTGTTCTATACAATATATAGATATCGTCCCGATATTGTGCGTCGCCGCGACTGTCGCGCAAAATATCGTGTATCGCTTCGTGTGTAGTGTGTCGCTCTTGATAAAAGAAGAAGGGCGATATTATAGATGTAGTACAGCTGCTATACCAATGATTCCTGCACTTTTGAGTGGAAGCATGAAACTTGGCACAATTATTCTTTGACCCATTACAAACAAATCTAGATATGGATCCAGATCAGCAGCCACCCAGGAAGGCTGTGGTCAACGATTTTCAAAATGGCCGCAAAAATGGCCGCCATTCCAACTTTAATCCAAAATATCACCATAACTAGTCGTTTAATGTGCATTGTATGTGTTGAAGACTTATAGTAAATTATATACTGTCTATCCAGCAATGACCTTGAGATGACCTTGAGGTAAATTGTCAAGGTCAAATATCTCATTTCACTTTTTATGATGGGTTGAACATGTAAATATTTACATTTTTTTCTTTATTTGCCCATGTTTTGACAGGAAAAAGTATGCATTACCGTTAATATGATTATGTTTGATCGCGTAAACATACACATAACTGATGCACTGCTATATGGGGGATTATACAGGGCATTGTAAAAAAAACAAGGTCAAGTTGTAAAGTATGCCAGCCTAACTGATGTTAGTTATAAAACATGATTTCATCCAATTGGCAATATCATTTTGGTGGATGTGCGATGAAAAAAGGCATGTTATTCCGGGAAGCAACGGCCTTCACAGAAACAGAGAGCTGTACACTTAAGGCTGGCCTTGCTACACTTGCACAGTCCCCTGCAAGCTTTCTTACATCCACAGTGAATAAGCTCATAGCACATATCTTGGGCTTGTCCTAGGGTAGTCCACCTTGGCTTCCACGTACCCGTGCCTGGTTTCTCCCATCCCCAGAGCGACGGGCTTGGTAGTGTTTGATTTGCCTGTAGAGCTTTCCCCCAAACATGGCCTCCTTGGTACACCGCTCGCAGTAAGTGATGAGTGAGAGCTGATTGTGTTGGTGGAATACTCTCCAGTGCCTTTGCCAACACCAAACAACAGCCATATTTCAGAGTCTGGAATTCTGTGGAAATTCGATAAAATAATGACGAACAGAGATCTCTATCTGACGCAGTGATCATAATGCTCCTGTAACCTGATAGGGCCGCATCATACAGGTGAAGTACCATCCTTGTATCAGCCTCCTCGTGAGTGCATGGCTCAAAGATTGTATTTGCTATCCTTGGAGGGGCACATAAAACCTGTTTACCTGAAGTGCAAGAGATTTCTTTTCCATCTTCCGAAAGAGACAATGACTGCTGAGCGAGAGACTGAAAAAGTTCCGTTTTGTTCTCGTCAACTCGAAGAAACGACTGCCAATTGTTGGGTACACGGTTTGAAGAGGTGACACGTCTTCTTGAGCCACGTCCTCTTCTTCCTCTGGTGGCTGATTTAAGACTATCTGCAATGTATCGGTCCCAGATTAAATCCAATCTTTTTACATGGATAAGTCTTTCTGAGAGATGTGACAAAAACACATTGTCAGCATAGTCCTGAAATGTTTTTGAACCTCTAGGTTGTAACATTTGAACCAACATCGCCCCGTCTAGAATGTTAACTCTTGAGGTTGTTTCTAAACGGCGTGAATGTGATTCTAGTACACTAAGAAGATCAGCCTTTGTTCCTGATCTCATTTCCCCATTTTTGGCCAAAGCAGGTGGATATGGTTGGTTTTCATACTTGAAAAACTCATCCAGGTTTCCTTCCCGAGACTGGCATGCAATATACAGCCTGGAAAAAAGGGCACAGTCATCTTTTAATATTGCAAGTTGGGGTTTTGTCTTGTTTGACACCTTTGTAAATTGGAACAATGCCAATTTGTTTCTCTTGATGGGCTCGCTTATAGGAACAGATCTTTTGATGAATCGTTCATCTTGAAATCTATAGTACTGCTCCTTACCGAGTTGCAGAGCTTGCTTAACAGAATCCACTACAACTTTATCCATGATATCTTTTGTATCAATAGTAAGAAGGTTCCCACTGTCCTCTGTAAAAGGGTTACCCATGTATGTGATTATTGATACGAGACCAGCAACTTCTTTTTTGAACTTTGCCTGAACAGCAGGAGTCTGTTCATGGTGTTTCTGAAATACATTTTCCGTAATTTGATGACCTTCATATTCCTCAATCATTCTTGACATTTCCGGACCAGCCACCATCCATCGTGTCAGAGCGGATGGATTGTCGGTCAGACCAACAGCCCCACCATCACCTTTAACTACAGCATTACATTGTTCATGTGCCTGATCAAGGGCCATAGCTGAAAACGGGCGAGTAGTCTTATAGGCTACGAAACCCCCAGATAAAAACTCCTGATTTACACTGCTGGCAGAGTGACTGACAAAGAGCTCATGTCCCTAATATGAACAGACAACCATCTGGCATAGTTGGTGTGGTCTAAGCTAAATACCCATGGAATCAGTTGTATCAGAGACTCAATATATTTGGTAAAGTTTCCACTTCGTATCGAGTTAATTAAGCTGAATATACATAGCTCAAGTTCAAGTACATGTGACCAATACAGAAACTGTGGTTGCTCAGATTTCATTTTGGTACACCAATCTAAAAAATCCAGTACAGCTTCATCTTCTGGAGTCACCTGTTTGTAGTGATCATATGCTTGATTTCTTAAGATGAACAAAGCAGCCGCTGTGACCTGATGAGCATGCCTTGTCCTTGTCAGATGTGTGACCTTGATAAATGAGTCCGCCACCCCACTAGTTGCAATTTCTGCCGTGCATATGGCTGTAGTCCACCCGCTACACTCTAACCAATTCCCCAGGGTCTTGAATGCTGCCATTTCAATATGGAGTCCACCCGACATTATAACAAATTTATCTTCACCGTGGGTATTAGGGAAGTTCCACTGAATTGATTTTGCTATAGCAAATAATGGTTAATCCATGGTGCTAACGGGAACTTGACCCGGGTTCAGCAGTTGTATGGTGTCGCTGATAACATTCATAGAATTCTTTATCATTGCGATGGAATGTGCAAAGTCAAGAAAGAGGGCATGAGGGTGACAGTTGTTTTCATATTATTAAATGGCATTTGTTTAGAAGCATGATATGCACCCCATGATATATAGTCCTCTATGTCCAGCTCAGGTTTGTCCAACAAATGTTTTAGGTTATTCAGCCATTCATACTCCTTCACTATCAAAGGATCTATTTCAGGAACTTCAGAACGTACAGCTGGACCAACTATTGGAGGAACAATTTGCTCCTTCTGTGCAATAATAGTAGGTGTATCTATCTGGCAAAGCTGTAATCTTCTTTCCAGCAATCAGTCTTTCATCAATTACAGGGTTAAATCTTGGTGCACCTTCAAACCCCAATTTTGGGTGCTGCATAATAGAAATGCTTGTTCCATGAAATGAATCCATAGAAGTTGTACTGCTAGGATTATGGCCAATGTTATCCACCGCTGCTGTAGTAAATAAATGGTTAGAGAGCTTTGGTGGGCACACAATCCCATCTTCCTCATACTTGGCGCATACACTGTTTGCAACACCTGTGGAAATAGACAGCAAACGGTCATACGATATGCATAAGCCATTATCGTACAATGTGTCTATCAGAATCCGCTTTCTCGTCTCACCATGAACTTTAAGAGCAAGATAGATTGGAAGTGGGGTCTCTCGATCCTTACTATGACGACGAAAAGCACCAGTCCCACTAGATTTTAGGCTATTGAAAACAATAAGCTGTGATATAGCAATAGAGGCACATGACTGTGTATGTTCACCTTCAGATTGGTCTTTAATTTTAAGACCATCAAGAATCATACTGATCAAAGCTGCTAGTGTTTGAGGAACCGATTTGATTGCCAGTGAATGTCTGCTTTTGCTGAAACACATCACGCCGCACTATTTTGTCAACTTTGCTTAGGAGCAGAGCCTCCGAGTCAAAATCTTGTTCTAATACCTGTTTCAGGACTGATCCAACGTCTTTATCGAATGCAAGTATGACTCTACCCTTTTCAGTGTATTCTCTCAGACTAGGCAAAGTCGACAATAGACGATTTTTAAGCCTGATAGTGTGCACCTCAGTTACACCTTTTAGCCCTAGTTCATTCAGCCGGATGCAGTACATCTTTTTAAGAAAAGGCATATGAAAGACTGGTATTTTAAGGCCTTCACTGTTTTCTATACAATGTTCCATGTACGATACAAGATCTGCAAATGCCAAACCATGCATTGAGCTTTCTTTCGAACTTTGCGCTGTTTCCTTTGCAGCTAATTGTCCGCGTCTGTAAAGTGCAAAAAGACATTTTTTGTGGTATTGGGCTTCAATAGCAACCATGTCACCAACTGAAAGTTTAGCCCAAAGTTGTGTATCTTAAAGCTCTATAGCATAGTTTCTCACTTTGAAGTCAAGTTCAAAGGTAGAGGCTCTATGGAGGCCATCAAGTCCTGCTGGCTCATTACAGAAAATGCAATTGCTCACAGTTGATTTCAGAAGACTCGCCCTTCTGTACTTTGCAGATATAAATTCGGTTGAATCTTCAATCTTCCTTTTACGAAGTCTTTCTAATTTCTCATTACTTATTTTATCTCTACAAGACTTATGCCATGATGCACGATTTTTCAGCATAGTGTTTCCTATTCCAGTCCCATCATCTAATAGCTGAATGTCTATATTAAATGGCAAACAATTAAAATCATTGAAGTGCTTTAGGTTTTCAGACACATAACTATACCCAGCCCCGATGTCTTTTCTCAATGAGTTAGCGGGGCATTGAAGAGGCTGGTTGTTATGTTCTTGACATAAAATACACAATTTCCAGTTAAAATATTGATGTGAAGCACTGGCTTCCATACGATCGTGTTCATTCTGTGAGTTGCTTGCCATTCTAAAAGTAAGTCTTTTTCGATCTGTCCCTACTTTACATATAATATTAGTTTAATATTTTTAATATTACAATAACCCTTGGAAATTTGTAGTGAACCTTTCAACATAGGTTGAATAATTCGTTCGTATAAAGCAATTCAGAATTGACCTATATTGCTACTTTTCACTGAGTGCACACTATTTATAGTATATTCCGCTAATATTGATCTTCATTTGCGTCAGATGTACGTCGTAGTCATATCCTCTCTTGCTGATAAATATTTCGGGATGGTGTATGTGCTTTTAAATAAACAAGAACATGATATCATTTTTGAGGGAAAATAAAAAATGTAGGAAAATGACAGTCTCATTTGGTGTGCACAATGTTGCTTTTTTCATGATGTTTCCAAATGCTAGTACTATTATTTAAATGTATACCCATTTGAAAGACCAAAAAGGAGTGGGGATAATGGTCCACACATAGTTAACTCCTATCTGGTTTGGTTTAATTGCCAAATTAGGTCAATTTTGATTTCAGGTTTTATACAACCGCCATTTTGGCGGCCATTTTTAAAATGGCCGCCACAAGCGCCACAGATACATGCCGACCTGGATCCATATCCAAAATTGTTCAGGATAGATTGGAACATAAGTGTGCCAAATTTCATGCTTTAACTCAAAATTGCAGGATTCGATGAAAAATTTGACCGAGGCAGCTGCACTAATGGAACTATCCGGATTCCGTAAAATGCGATATTTGATTATAATTAATGGAAAAAAGGGAGGAAATAATAGAATAAATGGAATAGCAAGCCTCGCGCTAACATTGGTTCTAAGACTCGCATGATAAACTTGATCTATATCAAAAGCTCAAAATATTTTCAATATATTAAATTTCATTGGAATCGTTATAAAAATAATTGATTGATAATCCGCTTCATACAATAATGTAATGGGGTTATGTATGCACATTAAAACGAAGGGGCAGAACTCCTTTAACAAGGGATAGATGCGTAATACTAGCAATCTACATTCATCAACAATGTTCTATGCAAATTAATGACGTTTCATGTTCATATCTTTAACTGTAATGAAAATACAGATTAAACAGAAAATAGACAAAGAACAATAACTTTGTAAAAAATGAATAAAGTGTTTTTTTCTTGTCACATGAAATGAAATAATGAGTTTCAGGATAATTAATTAAATCATTTTTCGGCTATTCTCTGCCCGTGAAAATTTCAATATGATGGTTTGCACAACAAATAATTAAAATTATGCAAAGGACAATAACTACTATAGACAAAATAATTAGTTTGTAGCCTACCCTGCTTCTCAATAAAGCTTTTCCGAATATGGAGTTGTATTTAAATCATGTTTTTACTTATATATTTTGCTCGGCATATGAACAAATGGCAAATAATTATGTTACATTTGTTAGATCGAGATGGTCAAACTGCAAGGTGTTCTTCTCTCAATGGCCGTCTCATTATTATATGACAGGTGCATTGCAAAACAAAGTAAATATCAAGGAAATATGACTATACAAGAAGGCATCTAGCAAAAAGCTTAAAGAATTAAATATCTATCTACTCTATACTACACTACTACAGACTACTACGAATACTACTACTTAAACTACATACTACGACTAACTACTACATAACAGACTAATACTACTACTACTAACTACTAACTACTACTGACACTACTACTTACGAACTACTACTACTACTACTACACTACTACTACTACTATACTACTACTAACTACTACTATAACTACTACTACTATATACTACTACTACTACTACTACTACTACTACTACTACTACTACTACTTCTACTACTACTACTCCTCCTTCTACTACTACTACTACTACTACTACTACTGCTACTGCTACTACTACTACTACTTCTACTACTTCTACTACTATTACAACAACAACAACAACAGCAACTACTACTACTTCTACTGCTGCTGCTATTGCTACTGCCATTACTACTCTACTATACTACTATTAGATTCTACTTCTCTACTACTAGACGACTACGACGACTACGACGACGACGACGACGACGACTAACGACGACGACGACGACGACGACGACGACTACTACTACGACGACGAGACGACGACTTCGGCGGCTACGACGACGACGACGACTACTACGACGACGACTACGAGACTACTGACGACTACGACTACGACGACGACGACGACGACTACCACGGCGACGACTTCTACGGCTACTACGACGACTACGACGCACGACGACTACGAGAGAACGACGACGACTAACGACGACTACGACTACTACTACTACTACGACTACTACGACGACTACTACTACGACTACTACTACTACTGCTACTGGCTACGACACGACTACTTCTACTACTTCTACGACGATTACAACAACAGCAACAACAGCAACTACTACGACTACGACTACTACGACACGACTACGAGGACGACGGCGACGACGACGACGACGACGACGAAGACTACGACACGACGACGAGGACGACGGCGACGACGACGACGACGACTACGAGACGACGACACGACTACGACGACGACGACGACTGACGACGACGACGACGACGACGACGACGACGACTACTACGACGACGACTACGACGACGACGACGACGACCACCACCACCACCACCAGCAACACACGAGGAGGACGACGAGGACGAGACGACGACGACGACTACGACTACGACGACGACGACGACTAGACGACGGCGACGACGACGACGACGACGACACGACGACGACGAGGACGACGACGACGACGACGACGACACGACGACGACGAACGACGACGACGACGGACGACGACGACGACGACGACGACGACGACGACGACGACGGGGACGACGACGACGACGACGACGGCGACGACGACGACGGACGACGACGACGACGACGACGACGACGACGACGACAACAAGACTACTACGACGACGACGACGACGGCGACGACGACGACGACGACACAACAACTACGACGACGACGACGACGACGACGACTGACGACGGCGACGAACCGACTACGACGACGACGACGGCGACTACGACGACGACAACAACGACTACGACGACGACGACTAGACGACGAGGACGACTAGAGACGACGACGACGACGACGACGACGACGACGACGACGACGACGACGACGACGACGACGACGACAACGACGACACGACGACGACGACGACGACAACAACAAGACGACGACGACGACGACGACGACGAACGACGACTACGACGACGACTACCACCACCACCACCAGCAACACCACGAGGACGACGACCAGACGACGACGACTACGACGACGACGACGACGACGACGACGACTACGACGACGACGACTAGAAGACCACGACTACTAAGGACGACGACGACGACGACGACGACGACGACGACGACGACGACGACGACGACGACGACGACGACGACGACGACGACGACGACGACGACGACGACGACGACGACGACGACGACGACGACGACGACGACGACGACGACGACGACGACGAAGACGACGACACGACGACGACTACGACGACGACGACGACGACGACGACGACGACGACGAGACGACGACGACGACGACGACTACACTACGACGACTACTACGACGAGACGACGACGACTACGACGAGACGACCACGACCACCACCAGCAACACCAGGAGACGACGACTAGGACGACTACGACGACGACGACTACGACGACGACGACGACGACGACGACAGACTACGACGACGACGACTACGACACGACGAGACGACGACGACGACGACGACGACTACGACGACGACGACGGACGACTACGACGACGACGACGACGACGACGACGACTACTACTACGACTACTACTACGACGACTACTTGACGACGACGACTACGACGACACGACGACGACGACGACGACGACGACGACGACGACGACGGACGACGACGACGACTACGACGAAAAACGCGACGACGAGACGACGACGACGACGACGACGAGACTACGACTGACGACTACGACGACGACGACGACGACTACTACGCTACGACGACGACTACGACGACTACGACGACTACGACGACTACGACGACGACTACTACGACGACTACGACGACGACTACGACGACTACTACGACGACGACGACGACGACGATACGACGTACTACTACGTACTACTACTACGACTACGACTACTACTACTACTACTACTACTACGACTGACGACTACTACTTACTACTACGACTACGACTACTACTACTACTACTACGACTACTACTGTACTACACGTACGACTACTGACTACGTAACTACTACTACTTACTACGAATACTACCCTTTTACTGTTGTTTGAATGTGAAAAACCAAACGACTACGAACTACTGATAATACTACGGATACTACTTACTTAATGTTATATATAATAATAATATAATGAGTAATAATAATAATAATAATGATAATAATATAAGAAGAAGAAGAAAGAAGAAGATCCAGCAGAAGAAGAAGAAGAAGAAGCAAGAAGAAGAAGAAGAAGAAGAACAATAATAAATAATATAATAAACTAACTACTAATAATAATAATAATAATAATAATAATAAAATAATGCTATACTAATTATAATTAATTATAAAATAATAATACTAATCATTATGATAATAATTTATACGTTACTAATGACATGAATACATCAGAAGGTTCTGTTCATCTGGTCTGTTTTTGCATCAATTGTTGTACTTGGATTTAAAGTCTTCAATTTGTGTAGTTCTATTTTATTCAAAATTTGAAGCTATACAGTATTTTAGTTTTAAAATGTTTTGTGTATACCCTTTTGTTAAGTTTGCAGTTTGGAGATCCTTTTTACTTGTTGAGCCTCCACTTCTTACCATTGATCCTTTAAATTGCATTTCGCATTATTCCGTGGGTGTTCGTTGCGTGTTTGTGCTTTTTTTTTACAGAGTCAGAAGTATATGCGGCACTAAGTCACTTACAGTAAATTACGTACTTGCTACGAAATGTAAATGAATGAAATTTATACAATAATACATTACATCCGATCACAGATCTATACGACTTACGAGATATGTTTTATCCCGGGGAGGCAATTCATTTAAAAAGATACTTTTCGGTCAGTAGTTGTTTCCCTGATACAGCATCGCGCGTTAAATTCATCCCACGAAATACTACTCATAGTTTCAATTCAACACGCATAAGTACACGTTTTCTTACTATTAATAATGCACGACAAAAATGTGATCGTGCAACTATCTTTGCACCATGTACACAATAAACACTTACATGTAAACGCAATTCAAAGACAAATGAAAGATTTCATCATGCAAATAGATATAACTATTGTATAACAATTTCAGAAACAGTCAAAATGGCGTTATATACTCTTCATAATTGCACTAAACAATCATCTACAAACGTTCTATATACTTTCAAAATTATAGTTATGCATTATCGAACTTTTATCGTGCGGTATTTCGTGATACCCGGTCACCGTCTAGTATTTTTGAAATAAATATGAAAACTATCGGAAATATATAAAGCTCGCTCTGGAACAGCCGGGGCTTAATGCAGGTGCGTAAAGTGTCGTCCCAGATAAGCAGGTGAAGTCCGCACTATGTAAAGATCATGTATAATATTACTCTTTCCGATTATTAACGTGTAGGTTCATTTTCTGTACACTCATTCAACTAATGAATTTCCATATTTAGTGTGAGTGGGAAATACAGTTCCGGTACCTTGTTTTTGCTGTACAAGACATCGTTCAAAAGTGGCGGAACCATTGGTAACATTATTTGAGCCTTTGCCTCGGAAAACTTGGTTAATGCGTAATTCAAGTTTAAGCGGAAAAGAATCGTCCCTGATTAACCTGTACGAACTGCAAAGGTTTACATGGGACGACACTTGTACGCACATCCATTAAGCTCCGTTTTTACGGACAGATGCTCATTTGTTTTATATTGCTATAGATGACTCTTCTGATTATAGAGGAATATCATTAATTATTGTAATGTATTTTCCAATATTGTATACAACAGAATATGCAAATGGCCAGATTTAAATACTAAAAAATTGCAGAATCACAAGCCGGTTTCGCAACGGATATTCAACCATCGACAATTTATTAACTCTCCAAATTATTGCTCAAAAATATACATGTAGACCTGGTGGTAGGTTGTATGTTCTATACGTGGACTTAAAAAAAGATTTGATAGTTTGATTCTTCATAATCTATTTACAACCTGGTGTCAGAGGGAAGCCTTTTTACGTTTTAAAATCCATATATTTCCATATACTCGGATGTGTACGGGTGAATAATAACGTTACGCTAAACTTTAATTGTAACACAGCACACTAATTTTGAATTTGAACACACACGAGTTTTCTACCTTTCTAAAATCTAAAGAAAAAAGGGTGTTTTTTCCCCGAAGACAGCTCTGACATAATTTGCATTTTTTTTTTCGATGACGTTGCGTGCTGCGTTGATACTGAGATCGAGCTACAATCACAATTGAACTCGGAAAAGACGGAAGTCCGTTAATATCATACGAACATTGGATCTATACAAATAATCCGGGAAATGTCACATCTATATATTATACATATATGGTTCTTCTTTTAGCCTAAACTATCATGGAGGAAAGCGAAGGAAAACGTGCAGCTCAGGCCCAAAAATCAAGTTATGCCATTAAATCATACCACAGGAACTATTGATATTTTTCATATTGTTTTAAATATTTTATATCGTTTGATTCAAAGATCAAAACAATACTTACATATGGGTCCGAGATATATGGCTAAGAAATCTCAGACATTCTTGAAAAAGTACATGTATAGAATATTGTAAAGATTTGCTTAGTGTAAATAAATCTGTAAATTATAGCAAATAACTAGCAGAATGTGGTAGATGACAAATTTGTAAACATTATCATGTAAAATGCGTTACATATTGTTGAAAATTGATTAATATGACAGAGAATCGATATCCTAAAATGGTCTTAGTACGTTTAAGCGGCATGACGTAATCGGAAGAACTAATCTGTAAAAAGTATTTTGTACCGTTACGGATTTTGTATTGTTTGGATAAGTAAAGAGAAAGGAAATGTGGAATTATTCTTAATGTAATTTAAACAAAAATTGCTTAATTTTAAAACACATAACTGGCTTGAAGATGTGATACATACAAACAGTTAAATTCTATGTAAAACAAAGACAAATATTTGTTTATCGATATACAAGTTTATGTTCGAAAATCAATTGCTAGATTCAGTTATAAAGAAGCCATTGAAATTTATCGGCATTTAGGAATTTTAAGAGAAGACCGATTATGTACATATTGTTCAGTCTGTTGTAATGATATATGTATTGAAGATGAGTATCATGTATTTTGTCCAAAATTTAACCAAGAAAGGCAAATGTATATCTTTTTATGGCACAATGGTAAACACATCTTCCTTTTTTTTAAATTCTTTTGCAAATTTCCGATGAAAGATAATAAAAAGCATAGCCTTTTTTGCAAACGAAATAATTAAAAAAAGGAAGATTTATATTAAAATTTGTGTTCACAATTGATGAACACAACTCAAAAATAATATTTGGTTACTTATATATTCTATATTTTGGGCCGGTGGCCTTTATTTACAAATAAACGTTTGTCTTGTCTTGTCCTGACATACGAAGTGATAATACAATCATATACTGATATCAAGATATTGTCTTCTTTTGTTTGATGCTATTCGGCTAGGAATTTATAAAATGCGCGAGGATTTAATTGGGAGCCATTTTAACATTTTGTGTACTGTCGTGTCATAATGATAACGGAAAATGAGTAACAAAGGACGATCAACGTATATATTGGAAACACGTTCTTTATTTTCTTCATCGTTGTCGCTTAAATATAACAGTTTATTAAATGCTTGTTTTATATTATTGAATCAGTTCAAATTGTATGATTGAGTATTTCGCATATTGTTAAAAAAAATAACAATTAATAAAAGTATGGTTTACCTGCATAAATAGTTTGGAATTGCATATTTATTTAAATTATAGAATAACAAAGTAAATGTTGAAAATGGTTCTTCATTGTTCTATGTATATTGTTAAATCACTCATTTTATGACAATTATAATTTTTTGTTTAAATAGGCAATCTTACTGAACATTTGCGGATTTTAGGTGATATTGATACTGATTTTAAGGTGATGCCATGTTTTATACAGTAAACTTGAATGTACAGATATTTTTCAATTCATTGCTTTGTAACTGAATTGATGTATTTTTTAACACCTTCCTGTAACTTTTAATTTAGTGCTTTGTTGGAAATTGAGATTTTCATGTTAAAAAGTATGCATTATTCAAGATATATTAAATCTGAAATATTATAAATGTGCAGGTATCAAAGACAAATGCTGATACCTGCACATTGATAATATTTCATTCACTATGTGTGTAATTTCCTATCCTTGACATGAATAAATAATCATGTAAGAAACAAAAATTTGTTTGCAGCTGGTTGTTACTGCATGTGTAATTTCTCTTCAAAATGATCGCTAAGCCAGAATGAAATGATTAAAACTTTACTTGTAGATGTTTTGAACTAAAAGACAGTTCTTCATGATTTTGAAAGCCCGGATATTCGTTCCTGCGTTATTTTTACAGACAGGACATTTGTTCCTACATTATAATGCCAAAACGGCCATTGGTTCAAACATGTTTGCTATCCCGCACATTCGTTCCTACATTACATTTATTTTATTAGCGCCAAGTTTGTGAATTGAATAAAACATAAGAACCGAATTAGAAGTTGATATTGGTATTTTTCTAACTTATAAGTATTTCAATATATCGACATAAAATCAAATCTGTAATCAACGAATCCTTGTAGGAATCGGAGCGACTTTAATGCATATCCATCGTATTGTAGACTTAGGCGTGTGTTTCTTGGCGTACGAGTGACCTTAGAAGAATAGCACAGGCTGACCGCGTTTGTATATTAGAGGTTATATGTTGGAAGTGAATTTGAAGAAGTCGGTCATTACTAAATATGCATATACTTTTTCATACTTCAGTAAATTTAAGTTTAAAAAATCGAGACGTTCGTTATTTAATTAGTCTTCTTATTAATATAATCAAATTAGTCGGCTCATTCTGTGTCGGCTGTTAACTAAGTAAGGAAAATTGAACGGAAGGAGTTAGTCAACAGCGTAATCAGTTGCAGCCAGTCTCCAGCAGACTCATTTCCATCCGTTTTTCAGCGACACCTCACAACAGCCCAAACAGCCAGGTCTGCGCAACAACAGCTGACTACACAGACGAGGAGACTGAACAGTTCTATAAAGATGTAGAGCGCATCATGGCCAAGGTCCCGAAGAAAGACATCCTCATTGTCCAAGGCGACTGGAACGCCGACATTAGACCAGACGCATAACAAAACTTGTCAGGGACGGTTGGTAGATTTGGCATAGAGAGACCAAAGACAGAGGTTTGAGACTTCTTGAGTCTGACAGAAGCCACCAACTCATCCTTGCGAACACGCTGCACCCACACAAACCGTCCAGAATAACGACTTGGCATGCTCCAAACGGGCAAGTACAAAACCCGATCGATTTCACAATGGCGCCTCAACGGTTCAAGTCAAGCATTAACACAAGAACACAAGAATCCTGGCGCATACATCGGCGGTGACCATGACTAAGTGCTCAACACCGTCAATCTGAAATTAAAGAGCAATCACGTCACAAAGAACCCTCGCTTTAGATTTGACTTGGAGAAATTAAACGATCTAGTGATAGCAGATGTATATCAAGTGCAGATAGGTGGCAAGCATCGACACCATAAGCAATAACATCAAAGATGTCCTACTGTCATTGGCTGAATCAGTGCTCGTGAGATAGAAGGAAGAATAAGCCATTGGAAGACCGAAATCATGGACCAATGTGACACAAGAAGAGAGCTAAGCCATGAGAAGTACACAAGCCCGTACTCTTTCGAAAATTTCATGAAAGCGAACAGGGATGTAAGGTAGAACATGAAAGATGTCAAGGAGGAATGGATTTAGGAACAATGTATCATCATCGACAAAGAGATGACCGCTGACAGCATTAAGGAGGTCTGCACCCTGAAGACCCTCACGAATAACAGTCAGGCCAAGTCCAGTGGTATATCAGTCGCTGACGGGAATCTCCTTACCGAGAGTGCTTCAGTCCTAAACAGATGGGATAAATACTGCAGTGACCTCTACAACTATCCGCTACAATCGGACTCCTTCAGAACGATCTCAGACCAGAAGCGGACGACGAGAGTCCGCCCATACTTAAGACAGAGGTGGAGGAGGTAGTGCGTTTTCTTAAGGCAGGAAAATCTACCAAAATGGATAACGTTCCTTCCGAGCTGATTAAGCGCGGACGAGAGGCAACGACTTAAGCATTGACTGCATTATGCTAAAAGATCAGGGAGAAGAAGTGGCCCAATGAGTGGACCCAATAATTGGTCATACCCCTACCAAAAATGGCAACCTCAAGTTGTGAAAGAATTACCGCACCATCTGTATAATCAGTAACCACAGCAAAGTCATACTACGCATCATCCTAAATAGATTGAAAAGTATGCCGAGGAACAGCTGGCCGAGAAGCAGGCTGGATCCTAAACTTCATAATCATCATTGAGAAAAACCTACAACACCAACGTGACCTTAAATTAAGCTTTCGACCGCGTGTGGCATGATAGCCTATGGCATGTTATGAGAGGATTTAACACTGACGAAAGACTGGTGTAAGTCATTCAAGAAATCTACAAAAACGCAACCAGATCAGGGATTCTCAAGGGGACAGCAAGGGGACCTCTTCAGGACATCCGTGGGCGTTCGTCAGGGATTTCTGCTCTCTCCCGTCCTGTTCAACCTTTTCATTGAGAAGATAATGCAGGAGACTCTCCATGACCACCACACCTCTATTTCCATCGGTGGAAGATCCATATCAACTTGAGATTTGCTGGCTGATGATACATACCAACAGATTCTATGAAAGAGCAAGAGCATACGGGATGGAGGTCAGCACGTGGAAGTCAAAGATCATAGTGAACAGCACAACCAACACCAGCAAAGACATTTCCATGAACGGCGAGAAGCTAGAAGAAGTAACCAACTTCAGGTATTTGAGCGCAACCCTGTTCAAGGATGGTACCAGTACCGCTAAGGTCCGAATAAAAATTGCGACGGACGCGATGGCCAGATTGAGCAACTTTTGGACAAGCAGTTTCATCAGCTTCCCCACCAAGGACAGGCTCTACAAGTCCCTCATAGTCTCCATCTTACTCTACGGCTGCGAGACCTCTACGCTTTACGCGGACACATAACGTATTATACAGGCATTGAACACCAATGTGTCCGAAGACTGCTCCGGAGCAAAAGACCAACGAGTACTCCGGAATATAACTGCAACACTTATTGGTCCACAAGAGCCCCTTTTCGTTGACAGTCACCGCGTAGACGAAACCTTTAACGTCTGTATGGCGACACGACTTTGCGACGCAAAAGCGCACATTTTAAATAAATTAGAGAATTTTCAGTTTCACATCAATACTCGATACATGCTCCGATGTTATTTTTAATCATTTTCTCGTATGCCCTCTTTTCTTCAGAGATTTCCACAATTTATGTATTAGTTGTACAAGAATATAATTTTGTTCAACCTGTTGCTACAATGAATATATAGAAATTTAATACAATCAAATCATTGGGACGCCGACTATGTTTTCATTTAATTCGCAAATTTAACACAATGTGTCCTTTTTCTAATCTAAACTGCTTTTTTCAGCTAGTGTCAGAACGAATAGAAACTAATGCTAGACGATAAAAAAACTTTAAGTTAAAGCTTAAACAGCAATTAACATTGAATTAAATAATGTATTATCCACAGATCTAGAACACATCCGTAGAGATTTACTGACGATATAAGCGCGGGCAATATTAGCTTTCCCTGATATTTCGAAACAAACATTTATCGCGCTACCACCTATCTTGAAATTAAACCCGTATTTTAAACGCTTTTTTAATTAAACGCGCATTTTTGAATAACCAACGAAAAGTGATACCTTACAATTTTTTCATTTAGATGGTGATTTATACACGAGTCAGTTTGTTATTTATTGGTGTTTGTTTAAACGCTATTATGCTTCGTAAATGTTGATACACATAAAGTCTGATCACTGATCACCTTGTTCTCTTTTAAAGCAGTTAGGTCACATTAAGCGATGCGGTGAGGTTTACTCAACTTCTCAAGCGTGTAAGTTACAGCAAGAGAAGAAGTCGTTTAATATCACAACAGCAAACATAAAAAAGACTTTTTTGAGCTCGACATCTGACGTAGGAATATGTCAATCACTATATTTGTGAACTGTTTTTAACACTTGATACAGTAGATTTATGAAAGTCGACATCATTTTTTGATAAGCGTTATCAGAGAAATCGATGCAGTACGAATACGGACTCGTTCATGTATGTATCAAAGTTTATTAGAACGAGATTATATTCAAAATGGTTTGATAAGTGGGGGTATTTAGATTTCAGTTCTACTCTTATAAGATCGTAATAGAGGATCATACTTGAAACGGCTGAGGTAAGGCGTTCATTTTGCTATTACTACACAATAACGTTTAACAGTGTTTTTCACTTTGTCGTGAAGGTAAGTTTGTATCAAATTGAATTATTTACACATATCAAACAAATGCTTATATTTGAATTATAAACATATATCAGACGTATGCTTATAATTCTGAGTTGTCGTTCGGAATAAATTTCATTTTAAACAGAGGGGTAATCACGTGACAGACAAGATGGCGACGTCCATGCCGAGGCAGGTATTTTTCGTCGTTGTATACCCTTTATTACTTGTCATATTATTTTTTATTCCGCTCACTTTCCAGCCATATTAGGAAAACAGTAACTGGCTTTTATTTCATAGTAATATTCGCTCTATATCTCGACTTTACTCGGTTCGAAATATCTTAGCGGGATGTTCTTATTAGGGCTCCACTAAAAAAAATTGCGGGGAGTAAAGTCGAGATATAGAGCGAATTTAAATACGATATAAACGCTAATCACCTTTTTACTGATATGGCTGGGAAGTGAGCGTCATTTTAAAAAATAAAGAGAAGTAATAAGGTATAAAACGGCGAAAAATAACTGTCTCGGTACGGACGTCGCCATCTTGATTCTCACGTTATTACACCCGCTGTTATAGTTAGTTGTACATTTATGATGAAGCTTTAAAATGCAATATGTTTATTAATAAATAGGTCATCGGATTTCAAGCCAAACGCGGTTCGTTTCACGTCACAACTAAATATATCTTACTCGTACTTACTCATTTAGGTCATCTGTTGCGGATATATTTCTGGTTTAAATGATTATCAAACTCGTTTTTCGTTGAATCATAATAAATTGATTTGAATTGTCTGTTATAATTGAATGTATTTGAAACAAGTTAAATTGTTAACTTGTAATGGTTTATGTAGTTAAAAATAGACACACATAACCTAGCTTGACATTGAACACCATTATTCTTCCACCTGAATTGCACGTGGCGATTATCTGATTGCTTAACTATAAGATGGTTTATCGCTGAAGCTTTTAATACAGACGAGATGTAGTTGGTATTCGTTTTGGTATCATTCCTTCGTTCTTCAGAACGTCACGGTTCTGGTGCTCATATCTGTATACAATCATAGAGTATTTCGCTGTGATCGAATGTTTTCTCTTTTATTATAATTTGAGTCATGATCCTATAATGTCAATATGTGTTTACAATCAAATATAAAATGAATATCTCTGTGCGTGGATTGGAGCTCCGAACACCGGTTTAAACCCCCAGTGCTTTTGCGTTGACCGTTCCATTGCAAAGGCTCCAGTTTGGCTAATGGTTTGTGCATTTTTTATTTACGTTTTTGTCTTGCCTTATGGCGTTATGCATTTAATGTGTGTCTCACTGTTTCGCAATTGTTTTGTTTCTCAGTTTGACATTTGGTTCATTGCCATAAATAAAGGACCACATTGTATAACAATGTTTCTCAAGTGCAAGTGCATCATAAAATTTTATTAACAGCACAGTTTGTACAATAAGAATCATATGTTGTTGAAATAACTTTACAACAAATGAGAAGAAGGCGTGTATAAAAAAATATTTGAATTGTCTTTATGCTTTAATATTTCTCATGAACAATTCTGTGTATAGTATGAGATTCATAAAATGGATAAACACAACTAAAATGCTAATTATCCAGCGAACTGTTAGTTCAGCACGCTATATTTACGTTGTGATGTTACAACTATAATAAAGCAAGTGTTAGTTTAACAGAATTACATTTGTTTCTCCATAAATGCATAGACGATTTGTGTGCGTATAGATCAACGCATTAAACTGCGCATGTAACGAACATATCACAATGACGATACGCATTAAAATGTTTATTTCAATATTGACCCTACACAGTGGTCAAAGAGCCACCTTCGGTAACGTCTGAATGGTCTGTCATGTAAAATATATTCTGATATTCCTATCGTCAATTTACAAATGTGTTCATTAATGTCCTCATTTTCCTTTTTGTTTTTTATCGAATCAAAATTAATGATGAGCGACAATTGTGTTACATTGTGACTCTCCTGACGACAAATCGCAATGAGTGCTCAAAACACAATTCGTTTTTTATTTACAAAATGAACTATTATATAAATTTGACTTAATTATGTTTATTCCAATCAGATTTACTAATGCTAAAAAATCATACTATTAATGATTAATTTATTTTAGCATTGTGAATTTTAAATGAGTTACGTTTACGAATCAAGCGTAAGCTGATAATCGGCAACGGTTGGAAATGGACTACAAAATAACAATGACGATGGCTATGTTAACCAAAACTTAAGGCAAAATGTTTCATTACTTTCGGTCTATACATAAATGCATAGAGGAGTCAGCCAGATATGACAGTTGAGACACTAGATCTTTAATAAACTAGTTAGGAATAACTCTAAATGTGTTTTCTTTTAACGTATAATTATTTACTGGTTAGTATTTTTTTTATTGCAATTATATTGCAACTTATTCTGCTTGAACTAATTGAAAATTCCTATTGTCACGCTTTAACGGTAATAGCCGTTTATATGTTAAAAAAATTATTGATGATTGTGTTTTGGTCGTCTTTTATATAAATAGTAACAATTCATAACTGATTACAGTTTTGATTCGTTGAAATTATGCCGTTGTGTGCATGCAACATAACGTCTAACCGTTGTTTATAACCATAATAAGATGCACGTACCCATAGATAACTAACACGATTCTTACACGAGCGAACTATAATTATCATTAGTTCTTTTCTTGTTATCAGTATCGCATTGTCGCAAAATTAATCACATGGAAGTGTGAATGATAATTCTATGAA